>NW_026611851.1:777500-970736 GCF_023638135.1 Falco biarmicus | reverse complement strand
GGCTGTGGTGAGCTTTGGTAAGCTGGGACGGGCTGTAGTGGGCTAGGACGGGTTGTGGTGGGCTGAGACGGCCTATGGTGGGCTGGGACGGGCTGTGGTGGGTTGTGGTGAGCTGGGACAGGGTGGGATGGGATCTGGTGGGCCGGGACGGGCTGTGGTAGGCTGGGACGGGCTGTGGTGGGCCGGGACGGGCTCTGGTGCACTGTGGTGGGCTGTGGTGTGCTGTGGTGGATTGTGGTGAGCTGAGACGGGCTGTGGTGTGCTGGGACGGGCTGTGGTGGCCTGTGATGGGCTCTGGTGGTCTGCAGCGGCCGTGGTAGGCTGGGACGGTCTGGGTCCGGCTGTGGTAGGCTGGGACGGGGTGTGGTGGGTTGTGGTGGGCTGGGACGAGCTCTGGTGGGCTGGGACGGGCTGTGGTGGGATCGGACTGGCTGGGACAGGCTGTGGTGGGCTGTGGTAAGCTGGGACGGGCTCTGGTGGGCTGAGACGGGCTGTGGTGGGCTGCGACAGGCTGTGGTGGGCTGTGGTGGGCTGGGACGGGCTGTGGTGGGTTGTGGTGAGCTGAGACGGGCTGTCGTGAAATTGGACGGGCTGTGGTGGGCTGTGGTGTGCTGGGACATGCTGTGGTGAACTGGGAAGGGCTCTGGTGGTCTGGAATGGGCTGCGGTGGGCTGGGACGGGCTGTGGTGGGCTGGGACAGGCTCTGGTGGGCCGGGACAGACTCTGGTGCGCTGTGGTGGGCTGTGGTGGGCTATGGTGCTCTGTGGTGGGTTGTGGTGAGCTAGAACGGGTTGTGGTTTGGCTGGGACGGGCTATAGTGGGCTGGGACGGGATTGTGGTGGGCTGGGACGGGCTCTGATGGTCTGCGGCGGCCGTGGTGGGCTGGGACGGGCTGTGGTGACCTGGGACGGGCCGTGGTGGGCTGCGACGGGCCGTGGTGGGCTGGGACGGGTCGTGGTGGGCTGGGACGGGCTGTGGTGGGCTGCGGTGAGTAGGGACGGGCTTTGGTGGGCTGGGCCAGGCTGTGGTGGGCCGTGGTGGGCTGGGACGGGCCGCGGTTGGCTGGGACGGGCCGCGGTGGGCTGTGGTGGGCCGTGGTGGGCTGGGACGGGCCGTGGTGGAATGGGATGGGCTGGGATGGGCTGTGGTGGGCTGCGGTGGGCTGGGACGGGCTGTGGTGGGCGGGGACGTGCTGGGACGGTCTGTGGTGTGCTGGGACGAGCTGTGGTGGGTTGTGGAGAGCTGGGATGGGCTGTGACGGCCTGTGGTGGGCTGCGACGGGCTCTGGTGGTCTGGGACGGGCTGGGACGGGTTGTGGTGGGCTGGGATGGCCTTGGACGGGCTGTGGTGGGCGGGGACGGGCTGTGGTGGGCTGGGACGGGTTGTGGTGGGCTGCGACGGGCTGTGGTGAGCTTTGGTAAGCTGGGACGGGCTGTGGTGGGCTAGGACGGGTTGTGGTGGGCTGAGACGGGCTATGGTGGGCTGGGAGGAGCTGTGGTGGGTTGTGGAGAGCTGGGATGGGCTGTGACGGTCTGTGGTTGGCTGGGACGGGCTGTGGTGGTCTGGGACGGGCTGGGACGAGCTGGGACGGGCTGGGACGGGCTGGGACGTGCTGGGATGGGCTGTGGTGGGCTGGGACTCGGTGTGGTGGAATGGGACGGGCTGGGACAGGCTGTGGTGGGCTGGGACGGGCTGGGACGGGCTGTGACGGGCTGTGGTGAGCTGGGACGGGCTGTGGTGGGCTGTGGTGAGCTGGGATGGGCTGTGGTGGGCTGTGGTGTGCTGTGGTGGGCTGTGGTGGGCTGGGACCGGATGTGGTGGGCTGGGACGGGTTTCGGTGGGCTAGGACGGGCTGCAGTGGGCTGGGACGGGCTGCGGTGGGCTGGGATAAGCTGTGTTGGGCTGCGACGGGCTGTGGTAGGCTGGGATGAGCTGTGGAGGGTTGGACGGGCTGTGGAGGGTTGTGGAGGGCTGTGCTGGGCTTGGACAGGCTGTGGTGGACTGAGATGGGCCGTGGTGGTCCGTGGTGGGCTGGGACGGGCCGTGCTGGGCTAGGACGGGCTGTGGTGAACTGTGGTGGGCTGTGATGGGCCGTGGTGGGCTGGGACGGGCCGTGGTGGGCTGGGACGGGCCGTGGTGGGCTGGGGTGGGCCGTGGTGGGCTGGGACGGGCCGTGGTGGGCTGGGACAGGCTGTGGTGGGCTGTGGTGGACTGGGAAGGGCCGTGGTGGGCCATGGTGTGCTCTGGTGGGCCATGGTGGACCGTGGTTGGCCGTGGTGGGCCGGGACAGGCCGTGGTTAGCCGTGGTGGGCTGAAACAGGCTGGGACGGGCTCTGGTGGGCTGGGACGGGCTGTGGTGGGCTGGGACGGGCTGTGGTGGGCTGTGGTGGGCTGGGACGGGCTGTGGTGAGCTGGGACGGGCTGTGGTTAGCTGGGACGGGCTGTGGTCGTCTGGGACGTGTTGTGGTGAGCTGAGACTGGCCGTGGTGGGCTCAGACGGGCCGTGGTTGGCTGAGACGGGCCGTGGTGGGCTGGGACGGGCTGGTACTTGCTGTGGTGGGCTGTTACGGGCTGTGGTGGGCTGGGACGAGCTGGGACGGGCTGTGGTGGGCTGGGACGGGCTGTTACGGGCTGTGGTGGGCTGGGACGAGCTGGGACGGGCTGTGGTGGGCCGTAGTGGGCTGTGGTGGGCTGGGACGGGCTGTGGTGGTCTGTGACAAGCTCTTGTGGGCTGTGGTGGGCTGGGACGAGCTGTGGTGGGCTCTGGTGGGCTCTGGTAGGCTGGGACGGGCTATCGTGGGCTGGGACGGGCTGGGATGGGCCGTGGTGGGCTGGGACGGGCCGTGGTGGGCTGGGACGGGCCGTGGTGGGCTGGGACGGGTTGGGATAGGCTGCGGTTGGCCGTGGTGTGCTGTGGTGGGCCGTGGTGGGCTCGGATATGCTGTGGTGAGCTGAGACGGGCTCTGGAGGTCTGTGGTAGGCTAGGACGGCTTGTGGTGGGCTGGGACGAGCTGTGGTGGGCCGTGGAGGGCTGTGGTGGGCTTTTGTGGGCCGTGGTGGGCTGGGACGGGCTGTGGTGGGCTGGGACGGGCTGCGGTGGGTTGTGGAGAGCTGGGACGGGCTGTGACGGGCTGTGGTGGGCTGCGACGGGCTCTGGGGGTCTGGGACAGGCTTGGACGAGCTGGGACAGGCTGGGACGGGCTGTGGTGGGCTGGGACGGGCTCTGGTGGTCTGGGACATACTGTGGTGGGCTGGGACGGGCTGGGACAGGCTGTGGTGCTCTGTGGTGGGCTGGGACGTGCCGTGGTGGACCGTGGTGGGCTTGGATGGGCCGTGGTGGGCTTGGATGGGCCGTGGTGGGCTGTGGTCGGCCGTGGTGGGCTGGGACGGGCTGTGGTGGGTTGTGGAGAGCTGTGACGGGCTGTGACGGGCTGTGGTGGTCTGCGACGTGCTGTGGTGGTCTGGGACGGGCTGGGACAGGCTGGGACGGGCTGTGGTGGGCTGAGACGGGCTGGGAGGGGCTGGGACGGGCTGTGGTGGTCTGGGACGGGCTGTGTTGGGCGGGGACGGGCTGTGGTGGGCTGGAACGGACTGTGGTGGTCCTGGACGGGCTCTGGTGGGCTGTGGTGGGCTGGGCTGGGCTGTGGTGAGCTGGGACGGGCTGGGACGGGCTGTGGGTGGCTGGGCTGGGCTGTGGTGGGCTGGGACGGGCTGAGACGAGTTGTGGTTGTCTGGAACGAGCTGGGACGGGCTGTGGGGGGCGGGGACGGGCTGGGACGGGCCGTGGTGGGCTGGGACGGGCCGTGGTGGGCTGGGACGGGCCGTGGTGGGCTGTGGTGGGCCGTGGTGGGCTGGGATAGGCTGTGGTGAGCTGAGACGGGCTCTGGAGGTCTGTGGTGGGCTAGGACGGCTTGTGGTGGGCTGGGACGGGCTGTGGTGGGCTGGGACGGGCTGTGGTGGGCCGTGGTGGGCTGGGACGGGCTGGGACGGGCTGTGGTGGGCTGTGGTGGGCTGTGGTGTGCTGGGACGGGCTGTGGTGGGCCGGGACGGGCCGTGGTGGGCTGTGGTGCGACTTGTTTATCTGGGACGAGCTGTGGTGGGCCATGGCGGGCCGTGGTGGGCTGGGACGGGCCGTAGTTTGCCGTGGTGGGCTGAAACAGGCTGTGGTGACCTGTGGTGGGCTGTGGTGACCGGTGGTGGGCTGTGGTGACCTGTGGTGGGCTGTGGTGGGCTGGGACGGGTTGCGGTGGGCTGGGAAGGGTTTCGGTGGGCTGGGATAAGCTGTGTTGGGCTGCGACGGGCTGTGGTAGGCTGGGATGAGCTGTGGAGGGTTGGGACGGGCTGTGGAGGGTTGTGGAGGGCTGTGCTGGGCTTGGACAGGCTGTGGTGGGCTGAGATGGGCCGTGGTGGTCCGTGGTGGGCTGGGACGGGCCGTGCTGGGCTAGGACGGGCTGTGGTGAACTGTGGTGGGCTGTGATGGGCCGTGGTGGGCTGGGACGGGCCGTGGTGGGCTGCGACGGGCCGTGGTGGGCTGGGGTGGGCCGTGGTGGGCTAGGACGGGCCGTGGTGGGCTGGGACAGGCTGTGGTGGGCTGTGGTGGACTGGGAAGGGCCGTGGTGGGCCGTGGTGTGCTCTGGTGGGCCATGGTGGACAGTGGTTGGCCGTGGTGGGCCGGGACAGGCCGTGGTTAGCCGTGCTGGGCTGAAACAGGCTGGGACGGGCTCTGGTGGGCTGGGACGGGCTGTGGTGGGCTGGGACGGGCCGTGGTGGGCTGGGACGGGCTGTGGTGGGCTGTGGTGGGCTGGGATGGGCTGTGGTCGTCTGGGACGGGCCGTGGAGAGCTGAGACGGGCCGTGGTGGGCTGAGACGGGCCGTGGTGGGCTGGGACGGGGTGGTACTTGCTGTGGTGGGCTGTTACGAGCTGTGGTGTGCTGTGAGAGGCTGTGGTGGTCTGGGACGAGCTGGGACAGGCTGTGGTGGGCTGGGACGGGCTGTGGTGGGCCGTAGTGGGCTGTGGTGGGCTGGGACGGGCTGTGGTGGTCTGTGACAAGCTCTTGTGGGCTGTGGTGGGCTGGGACGAGCTGTGGAGGGCTCTGGTGAGGTCTGGTGGGCTGGGACGGGCTGTCGTGGGCTGGGGCGGGTTGGGACGGGCTGGGACTGGCTTTGGTGGGCTGTGGTGGGCTGGGACGGGCTGTGGTGGGCTGGGACGGGCTGGGACGGGCCGTGGTGGGCTGGGACGGGCTCTGGTGGGCTGGGACGGGCCGTGGTGGGCTGGGACGAGCCGTAGTGGGCCGGGACGGGCTGTGGTGGTTTGTTATGGGCCGTGGTGGGCCGGGACGGGCCGTGCTGGGCCGGGTCGGGCCGTGGTGGGCGGGGTCGGGCCGTGGTGGGCGGGGTCGGGCCGTGGTGGGCCGGGACGGGCCGTGGTGGGCCGGGACGGGCCGTGGTGGGCTGCGACGGGCCGTGGTGGGCCGTGGTGGTCTGGGACGGGCCGTGGTGGGCTGGGACGGGCCGTGGTGAGCTGCGACCGGCCGTGGTGGGCTGGGACCGGCCGTGGTGGGCTGGGACGGGCTCTGGTGGGCTGGGACAGGCTGTGGTGGGCTGGGACGAGCCGTGGTGGGTTGTTATGGGCCGTGGTGGGATGGGACGGTCTGTGGTGGGCTGTGGTAGACCGTTGTGGGCTGTGATGGGCTGTGGTAAGCTTGGACGGGATATGGTAAGCTGGGACGGGCTTTCGTGGGCTGGGACAGGCCGTCGTGGGCTCGGCCGGGCCGGGCCGGGCCGTGGTGAGCTGGGACGGGCTGTGGGGGGCCGGGCCGGGCCGTGGGGGGCCGGGCCGGGGCGTGGGGGGCCGGGCTGGGCCGTGGCGGGCCGGGACGAACTGTGGTGGGCTGGGACGAACTGTGGTGGTCTGTGGCGGGCTGGGACGGGCTGTGGCGAGCTGGGACGGGACGTGGTGGTCTGGGACGGGACGTGGCGGGCTGGGACGGGCCGTGGCGGGCTGGGACGGGCCGTGGCGGGCTGGAAAGGGCCGTGGTGGGCTGGGATGGGCCGTGGCAAGCCGTGGTGGGCTGTGGTAAGCTGAGACGGGCCGTTGTGGGCTGGGATGGACTCTGGTGTGGTGGGACGGGCTGCGGTGGGGTGTGGTGGGCTGGGACCGGCTGCGGTGGGCTGTGGTGAGCTGGGACCGCCTGCGGTTGGCTATGGTGGGTTGTGGTGAGCTGGGACAGGCTGTGGTGGGCTGGAATGGGCTGGGACGGGCTGTGGTGGGTGTGGTGGACTGGGACGCGCTGTAGTGAGCTGAGACGAGCTATGGTGGGCTGGGATTTGCTGGGACGGCTGGGACGGGCTGTGGTGGGCGGGGACGGGCTGTGGTGGGCGGGGACGGGCTGTGGTGGGCGGGGACGGGCTATGGTGGGCTGGGATAAGCTGTGTTGGGCTGGGACGGGCTGTGTTGGGCTGGGACGGGCTGTGGAGGATTGGACCGGGCTATGGAGAGCTGTGGAGAGCCGTGGTGGGCTGGGACGGGCCGTGGTGGGCTGGGACGGGCTCTGGTGGTGAGCAGAGACGGCCTGTGTTGGGCTGGGACGGGCTGTGATAAGCTGTAACCGGCTGTGGTGGGTCGTGGTGGGCTGGGACGGGTCGTGGTGGGCTGGGACGGGCCGTGCTGGGCTGGGGCGGGTTGGGACGGGCTGGGACTGGCTGTGGTGGGCTGTGGTGGGCTGGGACGGGCTGTGGTGGGCTGGGACGGGCTGGGACGGGCCGTGGTGGGCTGGGACGGGCTCTGGTGGGCTGGGACAGGCTGTGGTGGGCTGGGACGAGGCGTAGTAGGCCGGGACGGGCCGTGGTGGGTTGTTATGGGCCGTGGTGCGTTGTTATGGGCCGTGGTGGGTTGTTATGGGCCGTGGTGGGTTGTTATGGGCCGTGGTGGGCTGGGACGGGCCGTGGTGGGCTGGGACGGGCCGTGGTGGGCTGGGGTGGGCCGTGGTGGGCTGGGACGGGCCGTGGTGGGCTGGGACAGGCTGTGGTGGGCTGTGGTGGACTGGGAAGGGCCGTGGTGGGCCATGGTGTGCTCTGGTGGGCCATGGTGGACCGTGGTTGGCCGTGGTGGGCCGGGACAGGCCGTGGTTAGCCGTGGTGGGCTGAAACAGGCTGGGACGGGCTCTGGTGGGCTGGGACGGGATGTGGTGGGCTGGGACGGGCTGGGACGGGCTGTGGTGGGCTGGGACGGGCTGTGGTGGGCTGGGACGGGCTGTGGTGAGCTGGGACGGGCTGTGGTCGTCTGGGACAGGTTGTGGTGAGCTGAGACTGGCCGTGGTGGGCTCAGACGGGCCGTGGTTGGCTGAGACGGGCCGTGGTGGGCTGGGACGGGCTGGTACTTGCTGTGGTGGGCTGTTACGGGCTGTGGTGGGCTGGGACAAGCTGGGACGGGCTGTGGTGGGCTGGGACGGGCTGTGGTGGGCTGGGACGGGCTGTGGTGGACTGGGACGGGCTGTGGTGGGCCGTAGTGGGCTGTGGTGGGCTGGGACGGGCTGTGGTGGTCTGTGACAAGCTCTTGTGGGCTGTGGTGGGCTGGGACGAGCTGTGGTGGGCTCTGGTGGGCTCTGGTAGGCTGGGACGGGCTGTCGTGGGCTGGGACGGGCTGGGACGGGCCGTGGTGGGCTGGGACGGGCCGTGGTGGGCTGGGACGGGCCGTGGTGGGCTGGGGTGGGCCGTGGTGGGCTAGGACGGGCCGTGGTGGGCTGGGACAGGCTGTGGTGGGCTGTGGTGGACTGGGAAGGGCCGTGGTGGGCCGTGGTGTGCTCTGGTGGGCCATGGTGGACAGTGGTTGGCCGTGGTGGGCCGGGACAGGCCGTGGTGGGCCAGGACAGGCCGTGGCGGGCTGGGACGAACTGTGGTGGGTTGGGATGAACTGTGGTGGTCTGTGGCGTGCTGGGACGGGACGTGGCGGGCTGGGACGGGCCGTGGCAGGTTGGGACAAGCCGTGGCGGGCTGCGACGGGCCGTGGTGGGACGGGACGGGCCGTGGTGGGCCGGGATGGGCCGTGGTGGGAGGGGACGGCCTCTGGTGTGGTGGGACGGGCTGTGGTGGGCTGGGACCAGCTTCGGTGGGCTGTGGTGGCCTGGGACCTGCTGCGGTGGGCTGTGGTGGACCGTGGTGGGCTGGGACAAGCTGTGGTGGGCTGTGGTGGACCGTGGTGGGCTGGGACGGGATGTGGTAAGCTGGGACAGGCTTTCATGGGCTGGGACGGGCTGTGGTAAACTGGGACGGGCTGGGACGGACTGTGGTGGGCTGGGACGGGCTGTGGTGGGCTTTTATGGGCTGGTACTTTATGTGGTGGGCTGGGACGGGCTGGGACGCGCTGTGGTGAGCTGAGACGGGCTATGGTAGGCTGGGATTTGCTGGGACGGCTGGGACGGGCTGCGGTGGGCTGGGACGGGCTGCGGTGGGCTGGGACGGGCTGCGAAGGGCTAGGACATGCTGCGGTGGGCTGGGACGGGCCGTGGTGAGCTGGGACGGGCCGTGGTTGGCTGGGACGGGCTGTGGTGGGCTGGGACGTGCCGTAGTAGGCCGGGACGGGCCGTGGTGGGTTGTTATGGGCCGTGGTGGGCTGGGACGGGCTGTGGTGGGCTGTGGTGGACCGTGGTGGGCTGTGATGGGCTCTGGTGTGTAGTGACGGGTTGGCACGGGCTGGGTCGGGCCGTGGTGGGCTGGGATGGGCTGCGGTGGGCTGTGGTGGGCTGTGGTGGGCTGTGGTGGGCTGGGACGGGCTGTGGTGGGTTGGGACGGGCTGGGACGGGCTGGGACGGGCAGTGGTGGGCTGGGACGGGCAGTGGTGGGCTGGGACGGGCTGTGGTGGGCTGGGACGGGCTGTGGTGGGCTGGGACGGTCTGGTGTGGGCTGTGGTAAGCTGGGACGGGCTGTGGTGGGCTGGGACGGGCTGTGGTGGGCTGGGACGGGCTGTGGTGGGCCGGGACGGGCCGTGGTGGGCTGTGGTGCGCCGTGTTTATCTGGGACGAGCTGTGGTGGGCCATGGCGGGCCGTGGTGGGCTGGGACGGGCCGTGGTTTGCCGGGGTGGGCTGAAACAGGCTGTGGTG
Source organism: Falco biarmicus (assembly GCF_023638135.1). Taxonomy (NCBI): domain Eukaryota; kingdom Metazoa; phylum Chordata; class Aves; order Falconiformes; family Falconidae; genus Falco; species Falco biarmicus. Next base: position 961,637 of record NW_026611851.1, on the reverse strand, counting down.
ACCTGTGGTGGGCTGTGGTGACCTGTGGTGGGCTGTGGTGGGCTGGGACGGGTTGCGGTGGGCTGGGACGGGTTGCGGTGGGCTGGGACGGGTTTCGGTGGGCTAGGACGGGCTGCGGTGGGCTGGGACGGGCTGCGGTGGGCTGGGATAAGCTGTGTTGGGCTGCGACGGGCTGTGGTAGGCTGGGATGAGCTGTGGAGGGTTGGGACGGGCTGTGGAGGGTTGTGGAGGGCTGTGCTGGGCTTGGACAGGCTGTGGTGGGCTGAGATGGGCCGTGGTGGTCCGTGGTGGGCTGGGACGGGCCGTGGTGGGCTGGGACAGGCTGTGGTGGGTTGTGGTGGACTGGGATGGTCTGTGGTGGGGCGTGGTGGGCTGGGACGGGCTATGGTGGGCTGTGGTGGGTTCTGGTGAGCTTGAGATGGGCTGTGTTGGCCTGGGATGGGCTGAGACGAGTTCTGGTGGTCTGGAATGAGCTGGGACGGGCTGTGGATGGCGGGGACGGGCTGTGGTGGTCTGGAACGGGCTGTGGTGGGCTGGGACAGGCTCTCGGGGTCTGGAACGGGCTGTGGTGGGCTGGGACAGGCTGGGACGGGTTGTGGTGTGCTGGGACGGGCTGTGGTGGGCTGGGACGGGCTGGGACGGGCTGTGGTGGGCTGGGACGGGCTGTGGTGTGCTGGGACGGGCTGTGGTGGGCTGGGACGGTCTGGGACGGTCTCTGGTGGGCTGGGACAGAATGTGGTGGGCTGGGACGGGCTGTGGTGGGCGGGGACGGGCTGGGACAGGCTGGTACGGGCTGGGACGAGCTGTGGTCTGCTGGGACGGGCTGGGACGGGCTGGGACAGGCTGGGATAGGCTGAGATAGGCTGTGATGGCCTGGGACATTCTGTGGTGGGCTGTGGTGGGCTCTGGTGGTCTGGAACGGGCTGTGGCTGGGCTGGGACGGGCTGTGGTGGGCTGGGCCAAGCTGTGGTGGGCGGGGACGGGCTGTGGTGGGCGGAGACGGGCTGTGGTGGGCGGAGACGGGCTGTGTTGTGCGGAGACGGGCTGTGGTGGGCTGGGACCGGCTGGGAAGGGCTGTGGTGGGCTGTGGTGGTCTGGAACGGGATGTGATGGGCTGGGACGGGCTGGGACATGCTGGGACGGTCTGTGGTGTGCTTGGACGGGCTGTGGTGGGCTGTGACGGGCTGTGACGGGCTGTGGTGGGCTGGGACGGGCTGTGTTGGGCAGGGACAGGCTGGGAAGGGCTGTGGTGGGCTGGAACGGTTTGTGGTGATCTGGAACAGGCTGTGATGGGCTGGGACGGGCTGGGACATGCTGGGACGGTCTGTGGTGGACAGGGACGGTCTGTGGTTTGGTGGGACGGGCTGCGGTGGGCTGCGACGGGCTGGGATGGGCTGGGACGGGCTGTGGTGAGCTGGGACGGGCTATGGTGGGCTGTGGTGGGTTCTGGTGAGCTTGAGATGGGCTGTGTTGGGCTGGGATGGGCTGAGACGAGTTCTGGTGGTCTGGAATGAGCTGGGACGGGCTGTGGTGGGCGGGGACGGGCTGTGGTGGTCTGGAACGGTCTGTGGTGGGCTGGGACGGGTTCTGGTGTTTTGGAACAGACTGTGGTGGGCTGGGACGGGCTGTGGTGGGCTGGGACGGGCTGTGGTGAGCTGAGACGGGCCGTGGTGGGCTGGGACGGGCTGTGGTGGGCTGTGCTTGGCTGGGACGGGCTGTGGTGGGCTGGGACGGGCTGTGGTGGGCTGGGCTGGGCCGTGGCAAGCCGTGGTGGGCCGTGGTAAGGTGTGACGGGCCGTGGTGGGCTGGGTCGGACTCTGGTGTGGTGGGACGGGCCGTGGTGGGCCGGGACAGGCTATGGTGGGCTGGGACGGGCTGTGGTGGGCCGGGACGGGCCGGGGTGGGCCGGGACGGGCCGGGGTGGCGGGGACGGGCCGGGGTGGGCCGGGACGGGCCGTGGTGGGCCGGGACGGGCTGTGGTGGGCTGGGACAAACTGTGGTGGGCTGTGGTGGGCTGGGATGAGCTGGGACAGGCTGGGACGGGCTGGGACGGGCTGTGGTGGGCTGGGACAGGCTGTGGTGGGTTGGGACAGGCTGTGGTGGGACGGGGACGGGCTGGGACGCCTTGGAAGGGCTGTGGTGGGCGGTGACGGGTTGTGGTGTTCTGTGACGGGCTGGGACTTTCTGTGGTGAGCTGCGACGGTCTGTGGTGGTCTGGAACGAGCTGGGACGGGCCGTGGTGGGCCGGGACAGGCCGTGCTGGGCTGGGACGGGCTGTGGCAAACTGGGACGGGTTGTGGCGGACTGGGACTGGTTGTGGCGGGCTGGGACGAACTGTGGTGGGCTGGGACGGGCCGTGGTGGGCTGGGACAGGCTGGGGTGGGCTGGGACGGGCCGTGGTGGGCCGGGATGGGCCGTGGTGTGCCGGGACGGGCCGTGGTGGGCTGGGACGGGTTATGGCGGGCTGGGACGAACTGTGGTGGTCTGTGGTGGGCTGGGATGGGCCGTGGTGGGCTGGGACGGGCTCTGGTGGTATGGACCAGGCTGTGGTGGGCTGGGAAGGGCTGGAATGGGCTGTGGTGGGTTGGGATGGGCTGTGGTGGGCTGGGACGGTCTGTGGTGGGCTGGGACAGGCTGTGGTGGGCTTGGACCTGCTGTGGTGGTTGGGGACGGGTTGTGGTAGGTCCGGGACGGGCTGTCGTGGTCCGGGACGGGCTGTGGTGGGCTGGGAAGGCCTGGGACGGGCTGGGACGAGCTGGGACGGGCTGTGGTGGGCGGGGATGGGCTGTGGTGGGCTGGGACGGGCTGTGGTGGGCCGGTCTGTGGTCGGCTGGGACAGTCTGTGGTGAGCTGGGACGGGCTGTGGTGGGCCGGTCTGTGGTCGGCTGGGACAGTCTGTGGTGGGCTGGGACAGGCTGTGGTGGGCGGGGACAGGCTGGGACAGGCTGGGACGGGCTGTGGTCGGCTGGGACGGGCTGTGGTGGGCCGTAGTGGGCTGTGGTTGGCTGGGACGGGCTGCTGTGGGCTGGGATGGGCTGGGACGGGCTGGGACAGGCCGGGATAGGCTGAGACAGGCTGTGGTGGCCTGGGACATTCTGTGGTGGGCTGTGGTGGGCTCTGGTGGTCTGGAACGAGCTGTGGTTGGCTTGGGACGGGCTGGGACGGGCTGTGGTGGGCTGGGACAAGCTGTGGTTTGCGGGGACGGGCTCTGGTGGGCGGGGACAGGCTGTGGTGGGCGGAGACGGGCTGTGGTGGGCGGAGACGGCCTGGGACAGTCTGTGGTGGGCTGGGTCATTCTGTGGTGGGCTGGGAAGGGCTGGGAGGAGCAGGGACCGGGTGTGGTGGGCTGGGACGGGCTGTGGTGGGCGGTGACATTCTGTGGTGGGCGGTGACGGTCTGTGGTGAGCTGGGACAGGCTGGGAAGGGCTGCGGTGGCTGTGGTGGGCTGGAACGGGCTGTGGTGGTCTGGAACGGGCTGTGATGGGCTGGGATGGGCTGGGACATGCTGGGACGGTCTGTGGTGGACTGGGACGGTCTGTGGTTTGGTGGTACGGGCTGGGACGGGCTGGGATGGGCTGTGGTGTGCTGGGACAGGCTGTGGTGGGCTGTGGTGGTCTGGGACGGGCTGGGACGGGCTGTGGTGGGCTGTGGTGGGTTCTGCTGAGCTTGAGACGGGCTGTGGTGGGCTGGAACGAGCTTGGACGGGCTGTGGTGGGCTGGGACGGGCTGTGGTGGGCTGGGATGGGCTGTGGTGGGCTGGGACGGGCTGTGGTGGGCTGGGACGGGCTGTGGTGGGCTGGGACGGGCTGTGGTGGGCTGGGACTGGCTGTGGTGGGCTGGGATAAGCTGTGGTAGGCTGGGACGGTGTGTGGTGGGCTGTGGCGGGCTGTGGCGAGCTGGGATGGGCTGTGACGGGCCATGGTGGGCCGTGGTAGGCCGTGGCGGGCCGTGGTAGGCCGTGGCGTGCCGTGGTGGGCTGTGGTGGGCCTTGGCGGGCCGTGCTGGGCTGTGGTGGGTTGTGGTGGGCCGTGGTGGGCTGGGACGGGCTGTGGAGTGCTGTGGAGGGCTGTGAAGCGCTGTGGTGGGCTGTGGTGAGCTGTGATGCGCTGGGACTAGCTGTGGCGGGCCGTGGTGGGCCGTGGTGGGCCGTGGCGGGCAGTGGTGGGCCGTGGCATGCCGCGACGGCCCGTGGCGGGCTGTAATGGGCCGTGGCTGGCAGTGGTGGCCTGTGGTGGGCCGTGGTGGGCTGTGGTGTGCTGGGACGGGCTGTGGTGTGCTGGGACAAGCTGTGGTGGACTGGGACGGGCTAGTAGTGGGCTGGGACGGGCTGTGGTGGGCTGGGACGGGCTGTGGTGGGCTGGGACGGGCTGTGGTGGGCTGGGACGGGCTGTGGTGGTCTGGGACGGGCTGGGACGGGCTGTGGTGGGTTCTGCTGAGCTTGAGACGGGCTGTGGTGGGCTGGGACGGGCTGAGACGAGTTCTGGTTGTCTGGAACGAGCTGGGACGGGCTGTGGTGGGCGGGGATGGGCTGTGGTGGGCGGGGACGGGCTGTGGTGGGCTGAGACGGGCTGTGGCGGGCTGGGACGGGCTGTGGCGGGCTGTGGTGGGTTCTATTGAGCTTGAGATGGGCTGTGTTGGGCTGGGATGGGCTGAGACGAGTTCTGGTGGTCTGGAATGAGCTGGGACGGGCTGTGGTGGGCGGGGACGGGCTGTGGTGGTCTGGAACGGGCTGTGGTGGGCTGGGACAGGCTCTGGGGGTCTGGAACGGGCTGTGGTGGGCTGGGACGGGCTGGGACGGGCTGTGGTGTGCTGGGACGGGCTGTGATGGGCTGGGACGGGCTCGGACAGTCTCTGGTGGGTTGGGACAGAATGTGGTGGGCTGGGACGGGCTGTGGTGGGCGGGGACAGGATGTGGTGGGCTGGGACGGGCTGTGGTGGGCCGTGTTTGGCTGTGGTGGGTTGTGGTGGGCTGGGACAGACTTTGGTGAGTTGAGACGGGCTGTGGTGGGCTGGGACGGGCTGTGGTGGGCTGGGACGGGCTGTGGTGGGCTGGGACGGGCAGTGGTGGGCTGGGATGGGCTGGGACGGGCTGGGACGGGCTGTGGTGGGCTGGGACGGGCTGGGAAGGGCTGGGACGGGCTGTGGTGGGTTCTGCTGAGCTTGAGACAGGCTGTGGTTGGCTGGGACGGGCTGAGACGAGTTCTGGTGGTCTGGAACGAGCTGGGACGGGCTGTGGTTGGCGGGGACGGGCTGTGGTAGTCTGGAATGGTCTGTGGTGGGCTGGGACGGTCTGTGGTGGGCTGGGACGGGCTGGGACGGGCGGGGACGGGCTGTGGTGTGCTGGGACGGGCTGTGCTGGTCTGTGGTGGGCTGGGACGGGCGGGGACGGGCTGTGGTGGGCTGGGACGGGCTGTGGTGGGCTAGGGACGGGCTGTGGTGTGCTGGGACGGGCTGTGGTGGTCTGGAACAGACTGTGGTGGGTTGGGACAGGCTGGGACATGCTGGGACGGTGTGTGGTGGACTGGGATGGTCTGTGGTGTGCTGGGACGGGCTGTGGTGGGCAGGGATGGGCTGTGGTGGGGCGTGGTGGGCTGGGACGGGCCGTGGAGAACCGTGGTGGGTAGTGGTGGGCCGTTTTGAGCCGGTATGGGAAGGGATGGGCTGTGGTGGGCCGTGGTGGTCTGGGACAGGCTGTGGTGGGCTGTGGTGTGTTCTGGTGAGCTTGAGACTGGCTGGGACGGGCTGTGGTGGGCTGGGACGGGCTGTGGTGGGCTGGGACGGGCTGTGGTGGGCTGGGACGGGCTGTGGTGGTCTGGAACAGGCTGTGGTGGGTTGGGACAGGCTGGGACATGCTGGGACGGTGTGTGGTGGTCTGGGATGGTCTGTGGTGTGCTGGGACCATCTGTGGTGGGCAGGGATGGGCTGTGGTGGGCCGTGGTGGGCTGGGACGGGCCGTGGTGAACCGTGGTGGGCTGTGGTGGGCCGTGGTGGGCCGTTTTGAGCCGGTATGGGAAGGGATGGGCTGTGGTGGGCCGTGGTGGGCTGGGACAGGTCATGGTGGGCTGGGACAGGTCATGGAGGGCTGAGATGGCCCGTGGTGAACTGTGGTGGGCTGTGGTGGGGCGTGGTGGGCTGGGACGGGCCGTGGAGAACCGTGGTGGGTAGTGGTGGGCCGTTTTGAGCCGGTATGGGAAGGGATGGGCTGTGGTGGGCCGTGGTGGTCTGGGACAGGCTGTGGTGGGCTGTGGTGGGTTCTGGTGAGCTTGAGACTGGCTGGGACGGGCTGTGGTGGGCTGGGACGGGCTGTGGTGGGCTGTGGTGGGCTGGGACGGGCTGTGGTGGGCTGGGACAGGCTGTGGTGGGCTGGGACGGGCTGTGGTGGGCTGGGACAAGCTGGGACGGGCTGGGACGGGCTGTGGTGGGCTGGGACGGGCTGTGGTGGGCTGGGACGGGCTGGGAAGGGCTGGGAAGGGCTGGGACGGGCTGGGACGGGCTGTGGTGGGCGGAGACGGGCTGTGGTGGGCGGGCATGGGCTGTGGTGCACGGGGACGGGCTGTGGTGGGCTGGGACGGGCTTTGGTAAGCTGTAACGGGCTGTGGTGGGCGGGGACTGGCTGTGGTCGACGGGGACGGGCTGTGGTGGGCGGGGACGGGCTGTGGTGGGCTGTGGTGGGCTGGAACGGGCTGTGGTGATCTGGGACGGGCTGTGGTGATCTGGGACGGGCTGTGGTAAGCTGTAACGGTCTGTGGTGGGCTGGGACTGGCTGTGGTTAGCTGGGACGGGCTGGGATGAGCTGGGATTGGCTGGGATGAGCTGGGATTGGCTGGGACGGGCTGTGGTGGGCGGGGACGGGCCGTGGTGAATTGTGGTGCGCTGTGGTTGGCCGTTTTGGGCCGGGATGGGAAGGGGTGGGCTGTGGTGGGCCGTGGTGGGCTGGGACAGGTCGTGGTGGGCTGGGATGGGCTGTGGTGGGCTGTGGCGGGCTGGAACAAGCTGTGGCGAGCTGGGAGGGGCTGTGGTGGGCTGGGACGGGCTGTGGTGGGCTGGGACGGGCTGTGGTAAACTGGGACGGGCTGGGACAGGCTGGGACGGGCTATTGTGGAATGGGACTGGCTGTGGTGGGCTGAACGGGCTGGGACAAGCTGGGACTGGATGGGACGGGCTGGGATGAGCTGGGATTGGCTGGGATGAGCTGGGATTGGCTGGGACGGGCTGTGGTGGGCGGGGACGGGCCGTGGTGAATTGTGGTGCGCCGTGGTTGGCCGTTTTGGGCCGGGATGGGAAGGGGTGGGCTGTGGTGGGCCGTGGTGGGCTGGGACAGGTCGTGGTGGGCTGGGATGGGCTGTGGTGGGCTGTGGCGGGCTGGAACAAGCTGTGGCGAGCTGGGAGGGGCTGTGGTGGGCTGGGACGGGCTGTGGTGGGCTGGGACGGGCTGTGGTAAACTGGGACGGGCTGGGACAGGCTGGGACGGGCTATTGTGGAATGGGACTGGCTGTGGTGGGCTGAACGGGCTGGGACGAGCTGGGACTGGATGGGATGGGCTGGGATGGGCTGTGGTGGGCTGGGACGGGCTGTGGTGGGCCGTGGTGGGTGGGGACGGGCCGTGGTGAACCGTGGTGGGCCGTGTTGGGCCGTTTTGGGCCGGGATGGGAAGGGGTGGGCTGTGGTGGGCCGTGGTGGGCTGGGACGGGCCGTGGTGAACTGTGGTGGGCCGTGGTGGGTTCTGGTGAGCTTGAGACGGGCTGTGGTGGGCTGGGACAGGCTGGGACAAGCTCTGGTGGTCTGGGACATGTTGTGGTTGGCTCGGACGGGCTGGGACGGGCTGGGACGGGCCGTGGTGGGCTGGGACAGGCCGTGGTGGACTGGGACGGGCTGTGGTGGGCTCGAACGGGCTGTGGTGAGCTGGAACGGGCTGTGGTGGGGCGTGGTGGGCTGGGACGGGCCGTGGTGAACCGTGGTGGGCTGTGGTGGGCCATGGTGTGTCGTTTTGGGCCGGTATGGGAAGGGATAGTCTATGTTGGGCCGTGGTGGGCTGGGACAGGTCATGGTGGGCTGAGACGGCCCGTGGTGAACTGTGGTGGGCCGTGGTGGGCTGTGGTGGGCCGTGGTGGGCTGGGACAGGCCGTGGTGGGCTTTGGTGGGTTCTTGTGAGCTTGAGATGGGCCGTGGTGGGCTGGGACGGGCTGTGGTGTGCTGGGATGGGCTCTGGTGGGCTGGGACGGGCTCTGGTGGGCTGTGGTGGGATGGGACGGGCTGTGGTGTGCTGGGACAGGCTGTCGTGTGCTGGGACGAGCTGTCGTGTGCTGGGACGGGCTGTGGTCGACGGGGACGGGCTGCGGTGGGCGGGGACGGGCTGTGGTGGTCTGGAACAGACTGTGGTGGGTTGGGACAGGCTGGGACATGCTGGGACCATGTGTGGTGGACTGGGATGGTCTGTGGTGTGCTGGGACGGGCTGTGGTGGGCAGGGATGGGCTGTGGTGGGGCGTGGTGGGCTGGGACGGGCCGTGGAGAACCGTGGTGGGTAGTGGTGGGCCGTTTTGAGCCGGTATGGGAAGGGATGGGCTGTGGTGGGCCGTGGTGGTCTGGGACAGGCTGTGGTGGGCTGTGGTGGGTTCTGGTGAGCTTGAGACTGGCTGGGACGGGCTGTGGTGGGCTGGGACGGGCTGTGGTGGGCTGGGACGGGCTGTGGTGGGCTGGGACGGGCTGTGGTGGGCTGGGACGGGCTGGGACGGGCTGTGGTGGGCTGGGACGGGCTGTGGTGGGCTGGGACGGGCTGGGAAGGGCTGGGAAGGGCTGGGACGGGCTGGGACGGGCTGGGACGGGCTGTGGTGGGCGGAGACGGGCTGTGGTGGGCGGAGACGGGCTGTGGTGGGCGGGCATGGGCTGTGGTGCACGGGGCCGGGCTGTGGTGGGCTGGGACGGGCTTTGGTAAGCTGTAACGGGCTGTGGTGGGCGGGGACGGGCTGTGGTCGACGGGGACGGGCTGTGGTGGGCGGGGACGGGCTGTGGTGGGCTGTGGTGGGCTGGAACGGGCTGTGGTGATCTGGGACGGGCTGTGGTGATCTGGGACGGGCTGTGGTAAGCTGTAACGGTCTGTGGTGGGCTGGGACTGGCTGTGGTTAGCTGGGACGGGCTGGGATGAGCTGGGATTGGCTGGGATGAGCTGGGATTGGCTGGGACGGGCTGTGGTGGGCGGGGACGGGCCGTGGTGAATTGTGGTGCGCCGTGGTTGGCCGTTTTGGGCCGGGATGGGAAGGGGTGGGCTGTGGTGGGCCGTGGTGGGCTGGGACAGGTCGTGGTGGGCTGGGACGGGCTGTGGTGGGCTGTGGCGGGCTGGAACAAGCTGTGGCGAGCTGGGAGGGGCTGTGGTGGGCTGGGACGGGCTGTGGTGGGCTGGGACGGGCTGTGGTAAACTGGGACGGGCTGGGACAGGCTGGGACGGGCTATTGTGGAATGGGACTGGCTGTGGTGGGCTGAACGGGCTGGGACGAGCTGGGACTGGATGGGACGGGCTGGGATGGGCTGTGGTGGGCTGGGACGGGCTGTGGTGGGCCGTGGTGGGCGGGGACGGGCCGTGGTGAACTGTGGTGGGCCGTGGTGGGTTCTGGTGAGCTTGAGACGGGCTGTGGTGGGCTGGGACAGGCTGGGACAAGCTCTGGTGGTCTGGGACAGGTTGTGGTTGGCTCGGACGGGCTGGGACGGGCTGTGGTGGGCCGTGGTGGGCTGGGACGGGCCGTGGTGGACTGGGACGGGCTGTGGTGGGCTGGAACGGGCTGTGGTGAGCTGGAACGGGCTGTGGTGGGGCGTGGTGGGCTGGGACGGGCCGTGGTGAACCGTGGTGGGCTGTGGTGGGCCGTGGTGGGTCGTTTTGGGCCGGTATGGGAAGGGATAGTCTATGTTGGGCCGTGGTGGGCTGGGACAGGTCATGGTGGGCTGAGACGGCCCGTGGTGAACTGTGGTGGGCCGTGGTGGGCTGTGGTGGGCCGTGGTGGGCTGGGACAGGCCGTGGTGGGCTGTGGTGGACCGTGGTGGTCTGGGGCAGGCTGTGGTGGGCTTTGGTGGGTTCTTGTGAGCTTGAGATGGGCCGTGGTGGGCTGGGACGGGCTGTGGTGTGCTGGGACGGGCTGTGGTGGGCTGGGACGGGCTGTGGTGGGCTGGGATGGGCTCTGGTGGGCTGGGACGGGCTCTGGTGGGCTGTGGTGGGCTGGGACGGGCTGTGGTGTGCTGGGACAGGCTGTCGTGTGCTGGGACGAGCTGTCGTGTGCTGGGACGGGCTGTGGTCGACGGGGACGGGCTGCGGTGGGCGGGGACGGGCTGTGGTGGGCTGTGGCGGGCTGGAACGGGCTGTGGCAAGCTGGGACGGGCTGTGGTGGACTGGGACGGGCTGTGGTCGACAGGGATGGGCCGGGACGGGCTGTGGTGAGCTTTGGTGGGCCGTGGTTCGCTGTGGTCAGCCGTGGTGGGCTGGGACGGGCCATGGTGTGCTGTGGTGGGCCGTGGTGGTCTGCGACAGGCTGTGGTGGGCTGTGGTTGGTTCTGGTGAGCTTGAGACGGGCTGTGGTGGGCTGGGACGGGCTGGGACGGGCTCTGGTGGTCTGGAACAGGCTGGGACGGGCTGTGGTGGGCTGTGGTGGGCTGGGATGGGCTGGCACGGGCTGTGGTGTGCTGGGATGGGCTGTGGTGTGCTGGGACGGGCTGTGGTGGGCTGGGACAGGCTGTGGTGTGCTGGGACAAGCTGTGGTGTGCTGGGACGGGCTAGTAGTGGGCTGGGACGGGCTGTGGTGGGCTGGGACGGGCTGTGGTGGGCTGGGACGGGCTGTGGTGGGCTGGGACGGGCTGGGACGGGCTGTGGTGGGTTCTGCTGAGCTTGAGACGGGCTGTGGTAGGCTGGGACGGGCTGAGACGAGTTCTGGTTGTCTGGAACGAGCTGGGACGGGCTGTGGTGGGCGGGGATGGGCTGTGGTGGGCGGGGACGGGCTGTGGTGGGCGGGGACGGGCTGTGGCGGGCTGGGACGGGCTGTGGCGGGCTGTGGTGGGTTCTGGTGAGCTTGAGATGGGCTGTGTTGGGCTGGGATGGGCTGAGACGAGTTCTGGTGGTCTGGAATGAGCTGGGACGGGCTGTGGTGGGCGGGGACGGGCTGTGGTGGTCTGGAACGGGCTGTGGTGGGCTGGGACGGGCTCTGGGGGTCTGGAACGGGCTGTGGTGGGCTGGGACGGGCTGGGACGGGCTGTGGTGGGCTGGGACGGGCTGGGACGGGCTGTGGTGGGCAGGGACGGGCTGTGGTGTGCTGGGACGGGCTGTGGTGGGCTGGGACGGGCTCGGACAGTCTCTGGTGGGCTGGGACAGAATGTGGTGGGCTGGGACGTGCTGTGGTGGGCGGGGACGGGCTGGGACAGGCTGGGACGGGCTGGGACGAGCTGTGGTGTGCTGGGACGGGCTCTGGTGGTCTGGAACAGACTGTGGTGGGTTGGGACAGGCTGGGACATGCTGGGACGGTGTGTGGTGGACTGGGATGGTCTGTGGTGTGCTGGGACGGGCTGTGGTGGGCAGGGATGGGCTGTGGTGGGGCGTGGTGGGCTGGGACGGGCCGTGGAGAACCGTGGTGGGTAGTGGTGGGCCGTTTTGAGCCGGTATGGGAAGGGATGGGCTGTGGTGGGCCGTGGTGGTCTGGGACAGGCTGTGGTGGGCTGTGGTGTGTTCTGGTGAGCTTGAGACTGGCTGGGACGGGCTGTGGTGGGCTGGGACGGGCTGTGGTGGGCTGGGACGGGCTGTGGTGGGCTGGGACGGGCTGTGGTGGTCTGGAACAGGCTGTGGTGGGTTGGGACAGGCTGGGACATGCTGGGACGGTGTGTGGTGGTCTGGGATGGTCTGTGGTGTGCTGGGACCATCTGTGGTGGGCAGGGATGGGCTGTGGTGGGCCGTGGTGGGCTGGGACGGGCCATGGTGAACCGTGGTGGGCTGTGGTGGGCCGTTTTGAGCCGGTATGGGAAGGGATGGGCTGTGGTGGGCCGTGGTGGGCTGGGACAGGTCATGGTGGGCTGGGACAGGTCATGGAGGGCTGAGATGGCCCGTGGTGAACTGTGGTGGGCTGTGGTGGGGCGTGGTGGGCTGGGACGGGCCGTGGAGAACCGTGGTGGGTAGTGGTGGGCCGTTTTGAGCCGGTATGGGAAGGGATGGGCTGTGGTGGGCCGTGGTGGTCTGGGACAGGCTGTGGTGGGCTGTGGTGGGTTCTGGTGAGCTTGAGACTGGCTGGGACGGGCTGTGGTGGGCTGGGACGGGCTGTGGTGGGCTGTGGTGGGCTGGGACGGGCTGTGGTGGGCTGGGACAGGCTGTGGTGGGCTGGGACGGGCTGTGGTGGGCTGGGACGGGCTGGGACGGGCTGGGACGGGCTGTGGTGGGCTGGGACGGGCTGTGGTGGGCTGGGACGGGCTGGGAAGGGCTGGGAAGGGCTGGGACGGGCTGGGACGGGCTGTGGTGGGCGGAGACGGGCTGTGGTGGGCGGGCATGGGCTGTGGTGCACGGGGACGGGCTGTGGTGGGCTGGGACGGGCTTTGGTAAGCTGTAACGGGCTGTGGTGGGCGGGGACGGGCTGTGGTCGACGGGGACGGGCTGTGGTGGGCGGGGACGGGCTGTGGTGGGCTGTGGTGGGCTGGAACGGGCTGTGGTGATCTGGGACGGGCTGTGGTGATCTGGGACGGGCTGTGGTAAGCTGTAACGGTCTGTGGTGGGCTGGGACTGGCTGTGGTTAGCTGGGACGGGCTGGGATGAGCTGGGATTGGCTGGGATGAGCTGGGATTGGTTGGGACGGGCTGTGGTGGGCGGGGACGGGCCGTGGTGAATTGTGGTGCGCTGTGGTTGGCCGTTTTGGGCCGGGATGGGAAGGGGTGGGCTGTGGTGGGCCGTGGTGGGCTGGGACAGGTCGTGGTGGGCTGGGATGGGCTGTGGTGGGCTGTGGCGGGCTGGAACAAGCTGTGGCGAGCTGGGAGGGGCTGTGGTGGGCTGGGACGGGCTGTGGTGGGCTGGGACGGGCTGTGGTAAACTGGGACGGGCTGGGACAGGCTGGGACGGGCTATTGTGGAATGGGACTGGCTGTGGTGGGCTGAACGGGCTGGGACGAGCTGGGACTGGATGGGATGGGCTGGGATGGGCTGTGGTGGGCTGGGACGGGCTGTGGTGGGCCGTGGTGGGCTGTGGTGGGCTGGGACGGGCTGTGGTGGGCTGGGACGGGCTGTGGTGGGCCGTGGTGGGCTGGGACGGGCCGTGGTGAACTGTGGTGGGCCGTGGTGGGTTCTGGTGAGCTTGAGACGGGCTGTGGTGGGCTGGGACAGGCTGGGACAAGCTCTGGTGGTCTGGGACATGTTGTGGTTGGCTTGGACGGGCTGGGACGGGCTGTGGTGGGCCGTGGTGGGCTGGGACGGGCTGTGGTAGACTGGGACGAGCTGTGGTGGGCTCGAACGGGCTGTGGTGAGCTGGAACGGGCTGTGGTGGGGCGTGGTGGGCTGGGACGGGCCGTGGTGAACCGTGGTGGGCTGTGGTGGGCCGTGGTGGGTCGTTTTGGGCCGGTATGGGAAGGGATAGTCTATGTTGGGCCGTGGTGGGCTGGGACAGGTCATGGTGGGCTGAGACGGGCCGTGGTGAACTGTGGTGGGCCGTGGTGGGCTGTGGTGGGCCGTGGTGGGCTGGGACAGGCCGTGGTGGGCTTTGGTGGGTTCTTGTGAGCTTGAGATGGGCCGTGGTGGGCTGGGACGGGCTGTGGTGTGCTGGGACGGGCTGTGGTGGGCTGGGACGGGCTGTGGTGGGATGGGACTGGCTGTGGTGTGCTGGGACAGGCTGTCGTGTGCTGGGACGAGCTGTCGTGTGCTGGGACGGGCTGTGGTCGACGGGGACGGGCTGCGGTGGGCGGGGACGGGCTGTGGTGGTCTGGAACAGACTGTGGTGGGTTGGGACAGGCTGGGACATGCTGGGACCATGTGTGGTGGACTGGGATGGTCTGTGGTGTGCTGGGACGGGCTGTGGTGGGCAGGGATGGGCTGTGGTGGGGCGTGGTGGGCTGGGACGGGCCGTGGAGAACCGTGGTGGGTAGTGGTGGGCCGTTTTGAGCCGGTATGGGAAGGGATGGGCTGTGGTGGGCCGTGGTGGTCTGGGACAGGCTGTGGTGGGCTGTGGTGGGTTCTGGTGAGCTTGAGACTGGCTAGGACGGGCTGTGGTGGGCTGGAACGGGCTGTGGTGGGCTGGGACGGGCTGGGACGGGCTGTGGTGGGCTGGGACGGGCTGTGGTGGGCTGGGACGGGCTGTGGTGGGCTGGGACGGGCTGTGGTGGGCTGGGACGGGCTGTGGTGGGCTGGGACGGGCTGGGAAGGGCTGGGAAGGGCTGGGACGGGCTGGGACGGGCTGGGACGGGCTGTGGTGGGCGGAGACGGGCTGTGGTGGGCGGGCATGGGCTGTGGTGCACGGGGACGGGCTGTGGTGGGCTGGGACGGGCTTTGGTAAGCTGTAACGGGCTGTGGTGGGCGGGGACGGGCTGTGGTCGACGGGGACGGGCTGTGGTGGGCGGGGACGGGCTGTGGTGGGCTGTGGTGGGCTGGAACGGGCTGTGGTGATCTGGGACGGGCTGTGGTGATCTGGGACGGGCTGTGGTAAGCTGTAACGGTCTGTGGTGGGCTGGGACTGGCTGTGGTTAGCTGGGACGGGCTGGGATGAGCTGGGATTGGCTGGGATGAGCTGGGATTGGCTGGGACGGGCTGTGGTGGGCGGGGACGGGCCGTGGTGAATTGTGGTGCGCCGTGGTTGGCCGTTTTGGGCCGGGATGGGAAGGGGTGGGCTGTGGTGGGCCGTGGTGGGCTGGGACAGGTCGTGGTGGGCTGGGATGGGCTGTGGTGGGCTGTGGCGGGCTGGAACAAGCTGTGGCGAGCTGGGAGGGGCTGTGGTGGGCTGGGACGGGCTGTGGTGGGCTGGGACGGGCTGTGGTAAACTGGGACGGGCTGGGACAGGCTGGGACGGGCTATTGTGGAATGGGACTGGCTGTGGTGGGCTGAACGGGCTGGGACGAGCTGGGACTGGATGGGACGGGCTGGGATGGGCTGTGGTGGGCTGGGACGGGCTGTGGTGGGCCGTGGTGAGCGGGGACGGGCCGTGGTGAACCGTGGTGGGCCGTGTTGGGCCGTTTTGGGCCGGGATGGGAAGGGGTGGGCTGTGGTGGGCCGTGGTGGGCTGGGACGGGCCGTTGTGAACTGTGGTGGGCCGTGGTGGGTTCTGGTGAGCTTGAGACGGGCTGTGGTGGGCTGGGACAGGCTGGGACAAGCTCTGGTGGTCTGGGACAGGTTGTGGTTGGCTCGGACGGGCTGGGACGGGCTGTGGTGGGCCGTGGTGGGCTGGGACGGGCCGTGGTGGACTGGGACGGGCTGTGGTGGGCTGGAACGGGCTGTGGTGAGCTGGAACGGGCTGTGGTGGGGCGTGGTGGGCTGGGACGGGCCGTGGTGAACCGTGGTGGGCTGTGGTGGGCCGTGGTGGGTCGTTTTGGGCCGGTATGGGAAGGGATAGTCTATGTTGGGCCGTGGTGGGCTGGGACAGGTCATGGTGGGCTGAGACGGCCCGTGGTGAACTGTGGTGGGCCGTGGTGGGCTGTGGTGGGCCGTGGTGGGCTGGGACAGGCCGTGGTGGGCTGTGGTGGACCGTGGTGGCCTGGGGCAGGCTGTGGTGGGCTTTGGTGGGTTCTTGTGAGCTTGAGATGGGCCGTGGTGGGCTGGGACGGGCTGTGGTGTGCTGGGACGGGCTGTGGTGGGCTGGGACGGGCTGTGGTGGGCTGGGATGGGCTCTGGTGGGCTGGGACGGGCTCTGGTGGGCTGTGGTGGGCTGGGACGGGCTGTGGTGTGCTGGGACAGGCTGTCGTGTGCTGGGACGAGCTGTCGTGTGCTGGGACGGGCTGTGGTCGACGGGGACGGGCTGCGGTGGGCGGGGACGGGCTGTGGTGGGCTGTGGCGGGCTGGAACGGGCTGTGGCAAGCTGGGACGGGCTGTGGTGGACTGGGACGGGCTGTGGTCGACAGGGATGGGCGGGGACGGGCTGTGGTGAGCTTTGGTGGGCCGTGGTTCGCTGTGGTCAGCCGTGGTGGGCTGGGACGGGCCATGGTGTGCTGTGGTGGGCCGTGGTGGTCTGCGACAGGCTGTGGTGGGCTGTGGTTGGTTCTGGTGAGCTTGAGACGGGCTGTGGTGGGCTGGGACGGGCTGGGACGGGCTCTGGTGGTCTGGAACAGGCTGGGACGGGCTGTGGTGGGCTGTGGTGGGCTGGGATGGGCTGGCACGGGCTGTGGTGTGCTGGGATGGGCTGTGGTGGGCTGGGACGGGCTGTGGTGGGCTGGGACAGGCTGTGGTGTGCTGGGACAAGCTGTGGTGTGCTGGGACGGGCTAGTAGTGGGCTGGGACGGGCTGTGGTGGGCTGGGACGAGCTGTGGTGGGCTGGGACGGGCTGTGGTGGTCTGGGACGGGCTGGGACGGGCTGTGGTGGGTTCTGCTGAGCTTGAGACGGGCTGTGGTAGGCTGGGACGGGCTGAGACGAGTTCTGGTTGTCTGGAACGAGCTGGGACGGGCTGTGGTGGGCGGGGATGGGCTGTGGTGGGCGGGGACGGGCTGTGGTGGGCGGGGACGGGCTGTGGCGGGCTGGGACGGGCTGTGGCGGGCTGTGGTGGGTTCTGGTGAGCTTGAGATGGGCTGTGTTGGGCTGGGATGGGCTGAGACGAGTTCTGGTGGTCTGGAATGAGCTGGGACGGGCTGTGGTGGGCGGGGACGGGCTGTGGTGGTCTGGAACGGGCTGTGGTGGGCTGGGACGGGCTCTGGGGGTCTGGAACGGGCTGTGGTGGGCTGGGACGGGCTGGGACGGGCTGTGGTGGGCTGGGACGGGCTGGGACGGGCTGTGGTGGGCAGGGACGGGCTGTGGTGTGCTGGGACGGGCTGTGGTGGGCTGGGTCGGGCTCGGACAGTCTCTGGTGGGCTGGGACAGAATGTGGTGGGCTGGGACGTGCTGTGGTGGGCGGGGACGGGCTGGGACAGGCTGGGACGGGCTGGGACGAGCTGTGGTCGGCTGGGACGGGCTGGGACGGGCCACGACAGGCTGGGATAGGCTGAGATAGGCTGTGATGGCCTGGGACATTCTGTGGTGGGCTGTGGTGGGCTCTGGTGGTGTGGAACGGGCTGTGGCTGGGCTGGGACGGGCTGTGGTGGGCTGGGCCAAGCTGTGGTGGGCGGGGACGGGCTGTGGTGGGCGGAGACGGGCTGTGGTGGGCGGTGACGGGCTGTGGTGGGCTGGGACCGGCTGGGAAGGGCTGTGGTGGGCTGTGGTGGTCTGGAACGGGCTGTGATGGGCTGGGACGGGCTGGGACATGCTGGGACGGTCTGTGGTGTGCTTGGACGGGCTGTGGTGGGCTGTGACGGGCTGGGACGGGCTGGGACGGTCTGTGGTGGGCTGGGACGGGCTGTGTTGGGCGGGGACAGGCTGGGAAGGGCTGTGGTGGGCTGGAACGGTTTGTGGTGATCTGGAACAGGCTGTGATGGGCTTGGACGGGCTGGGACATGCTGGGACGGTCTGTGGTGGACAGGGACGGTCTGTGGTTTGGTGGGACGGGCTGCGGTGGGCTGGGACGGGCTGGGACGGGCTATGGTGGGCTGTGGTGGGTTCTGGTGAGCTTGAGATGGGCTGTGTTGGGCTGGGATGGGCTGAGACGAGTTCTGGTGGTCTGGAATGAGCTGGGACGGGCTGTGGTGGGCGGGGACGGGCTGTGGTGGTCTGGAACGGTCTGTGGTGGGCTGGGACGGGTTGGGACGGGCTGGGACAGGCTGGGACAGGCTGTGGTGTGCTGGGACGGGCTGTGCTGGTCTGTGGTGGGCTGGGACGGGCGGGGACGGGCTGTGGTGGGCTGGGACGGGCTGGGATGGGCTGGCACGGGCTGGGACGGGCTGTGTTGGGCTAGGGACGGGCTGTGGTGTGCTGGGACGGGCTGTGGTGGTCTGGAACAGGCTGTGGTGGGTTGGGACAGGCTGGGACATGCTGGGACGGTCTGTGGTGGACTGGGATGGTCTGTGGTGTGCTGGGACGGGCTGTGGTGGGCAGGGATGGGCTGTGGTGGGGCGTGGTGGGCTGTGGTGGGCCGTGGTCGTCTTGGACAGGCTGTGGTGGGCTTTGGTGAGTTCTTGTGAGCTTGAGATGGGCTGTGGTGGGCTGGGACGGGCTGGGACGGGATCTGATGGTCTGGAACGAGCTGTGATATGCTGCAATGGGCTGTGGTGGGCTGGGATGGGCTGTGGTGGGCTGGGATGGGCCGTGGTCGGCTGGGACGTGCCATGGTTGCCCGTGGTGGGCTGTGACGGGATCTGATGGTCTGGAACGAGTTGTGATGTGCTGCAATGGGCTGTGGTGTGCTGTAGTGGCCTGTGGTGGGCTGGGACGGGCTGTGGTGGGCTGGGACGGGCTGTGGTGGGCTGTGGTTGGACGGGACGGGCTGTGGTGAGCCAGGACGGGCTGTGGTGTGCTGAGACGGGCTCTGGTGGGCCGGGACGGGCTGTGGTGGGACGGGATGGGCTATGGTGGGCCGGGACAAGCTGTGGTAGGTTGGGACGGGTCTGGTGGACTGGGATGGGCTCTGCTGGGCTGGAACAGGCCGTGGTGGGCTGGGATGGGCTGTGGTGGGGTGTGGTGAGCTGAGACGGTCTGGGAGGGGCTGAAACGGGCTGGGCAGGCTCAGGGGGTCTGGGAGGGGCTGGGAAGGCCTGTGGTGGGCTGGGACGAGCTGGGACGGGCTGGGACGGGCAGTGGTGGGCTGGGACGGGCAGTGGTGGGCTGAGGTGGGCCGCGGTGGGCCGGGACGGACCATGGTGGGCCGGGACGGGCGGTGATGGGCCTGGACGGGCCGTGATGGACTGTAGTGGGCTGGGACGGGCTTTGGTGGGCCGGGCCGTGCTGTTGTAGGCTGTGGTGTGCTGGGACGGGCTGTGGTGGGCTGGGACGGGCTGTGGTGGCCTGGGACAGGCTGGGACGGGCTGTGGTGAACGGGGACGGGCTGTGGTGGGCGGGGACAAGTTGTGGTGGGCGGGGACAGGCTGTGGTGAGCAGGGAAGGGCTGTGGTGGCCTGGGACAGGCTGGGACGGGCTGTGGTGAACGGGGACGGGCTGTCGTGGGCGGGGACGGGCTGTGGTGGGCTGGAACGGGGTCTGGTGGGCTGGGACGGGCTGTGGTAAGCTGTAATGGGCTGTGGTGGGCTTGGACGGGCTGGGATGGGCTGTGGTGGGCTGGGACGGGCTCTGGTGGTCTGGGACGGGCTGTGGTGGGCTGGGATAGTCTGAGACAGGCTGTGGTGGCCTGGGACATTCTGTGGTGGGCTGGGACGGGCTCTGGTGGGCTGGGACGGGCTCTGGTGGGCGGGGATGGGCTGTGGTGGGCGGGGATGGGCTGTGGTGGGCGGGGATGGGCTGTGGTGGGCGGAGACGGGTTGTGGTGGACTGGGATGGTCTGTGGTGAGCTGGGACGGGTTGTGGTGGGCTGGGACATTCTGTGGTGGGCTGGGACGGGCCGGGACGGGCTGTGGTGGGCCGGGGCGGGCTGTGGTGGGCTGGGACATTCTGTGGTGGGCTGGGACGGGCTGTGTTGTGCGGGGACGGGCTGTGGCTGGCGGTGACGGGCTGTGGTGGGCTGGGAGAGGCTGGGAAGTGCTGTGGTGTGCGGTGACGGTTGTAGTGAGCTGGGACAGGCTGGGAAGGGCTGTGGTGGGCTGCGGTGGGCTGGGACGGGCTGCGGTGGGCTGGGACGGGCTGTGGTGGGCTGTGGTGGACAGGGACGGGCTGTGGTGTGCTGGGACGGGCTGTGGTGTGCTGGGAAGGGCTGTGGTGTGCTGAGACGGGCTGCGATGGGCTGGGACGGGCTGGGACGTGCTGTGGTGTGCTGGGACGGGCTGGGACGAGCTGGGACGGGCTGGGACAAGCTGTAGTGTGCTACGACGGGCTGCGGTGGGCAGGGACGGGCTGCGGTGGGCAGGGACGGGCTGCGGTGGGCTGGGACGGGCTGTGGTGGGCTGGGACGGGCTGTGGTGGGCTGGGACGGGCCGTGGTGAACTGTGGTGGGTTGTGGTGGGCCGTGGTGGGCTGGGACGGGACGTGGTGGGCTGTGGTGGCCCGTGGTGGTCTGGGACGGGCTGTGGTGGGTTGTGGTGGGTTCTGGTGAGCTTGAGACGGACTGTGGTCGGCTGGGATGGGCTGAGATGAGTTCTGGTGGTCTGGAGCGAGCTTGGACGAGCTAGGACGGGCTGTGATGGGCTGTGACGGGCCGTGGAGGGCGGGGACGGCCTGTGACGGGCTGGGACGGGCTGCGACGGGCTGTGGTGGGCTGGGACGGGCTGTGGTGGGCTGGGACGGGCTGTGGTGGGCCGTGGTGGGCTGGGACGGGCTGTGGTGAACTGTGGTGGGCCGTGGTGGGGTGTGGTGGATCGTGGTGGGTCGTTTTGGGCCGGGATGGGAAGGGGTGGGCCGTGGTGGGCTGGGACGGTCTGTGGTGAACTGTGGTGGGCCGTGGTGGGGTGTGGTGGATCGTGGTGGGTTGTTTTGGGCCGGGATGGGAAGGGGTGGGCCGTGGTGGTCTGGGACGGGCCGTGCTGGGCTGTGGTGGGCCGTGGTGGTCTGGGACGGGCTGTGGTGGGCTGTGGTGGGTTCTGGTGAGCTTGAGACGGGCTGTGGTGGGCTGGGATGGGCTGAGATGAGTTCTGGTGGTCTGGAACGAGCTGGGACGGGCTGGGACGGGCTGTGGTGGGCTGGGACGGGCTGTGGTGTACTGGGATGGGCTGCGCTTGGCTGGGACAATCTGTGATGGGCTGGGATGGGCTGTGGTGGGCTGGGACGGGCTGTGGTTGGCTGGGACCATCTGTTTTGGGCTGGGATGGCCTGTGGTGGGCTGTGGTGGGCTATGGACGGGTTGTGGTGGGCTGTGACGGGCTGTGACGGGCCGTGGTGGGCCGTGGCGGGCTGTAATGGGCTGTGGATGGCAGTGGTGTGCCGTAGTGGGCCGTGGCGGGCCGTGGTGGGCCGTGGTTGGCTGTGGTGGGCTGTGGTGAGGTGGGACGGGCTTTGGTGAGCTGCGACAGGCTGTGGTGGCCTGGGACGGGCTGGCACGGGCTGTGATGGGCTGGGATAAGGTGTGGTGGGCTGGGACGGGCTGTTGTGGGCTGTGGTGGGCTGGGACGGGCTGTGGGGGTCTTGGATGGGCTGTGGCATGCCAAGACTTGCTGTGGTGGTCTGGGACGGCCTGTGACGGGCTGTGTTGGGGTCTGGCGGGCTGTGGTGGGTTGTGGTGGGCCGTGGTGTGCCGTGGTGGGCAGTGACGGGCCGGGCCGGACATTGGTGGGCCGTGGTGGGCCGTGGTGGGCCGTGGAGGGCTGTGGAGGGCTGTGGTGGGCTGTGGTGGGCCGTGGCGGGCCGTGGCGGGCCGTGACGGGCTGTGGTGGGCTGGGACGGGCCGTGGTGGGCTGGGACGGGCCGTGGTGGGCTGGGACGGGCCGTGGTGGGCTGGGACAGGCTGCGCTTTGCTGGGACCGTCTGTGATGGGGCTGGGATGGGCTGGGACGGTCTGTGGTGGGCTGGGACGGTCTGTGGTGGGCTGGGACGGGCTGTGGTGGGCTGGGACGGTCTGTGGTGGGCTGGGACGGGCTGTGGTGGGCTGTGGTGGGCTGTGGTGGGCTGTGTTGGGGTCTGGCGGGCTGTGGTGGGTTGTGGTGGGCCGTGGTGTGCCGTGGTGGGCAGTGACGGGCCGGGCCGGACATCGGTGGGCCGTGGTGGGCCGTGGTGGGCCGTGGAGGGCTGTGGAAGGCTGTGGAGGGCTGTGGTGGGCTGTGGTGGGCCGTGGCGGGCCGTGATGGGCTGTGGTGGGCTGGGACGGGCCGTGGTGGGCTGGGACGGGCCGTGGTGGGCTGGGACAGGCTGCGCTTGGCTGGGACCGTCTGTGATGGGCTGGGATGGGCTGGGACGGTCTGTGGTGGGCTGGGACGGTCTGTGGTGGGCTGGGACGGTGTGTGGTGGGCTGCGACGGGCTGTGGTGGGCTGGGACGGGCTGTGGTGGGCTGGGACAGGCTGCGCTTGGCTGGGACCGTCTGTGATGGGCTGTGGTGGGCTGGGACGGGCTGTGGTGGGCTGGGATGGGCTGTGGTGGGCTGGGACGGGCTGTGGTGGGCTGGGACGGGCTGTGGTGGGCTGGGACGGGCTGTGGTGGGCTGGGACTGGCTGTGGTGGGCTGGGATAAGCTGTGGTAGGCTGGGACGGTGTGTGGTGGGCTGTGGCGGGCTGTGGCGAGCTGGGATGGGCTGTGACGGGCCATGGTGGGCCGTGGTAGGCCGTGGCGGGCCGTGGTAGGCCGTGGCGTGCCGTGGTGGGCTGTGGTGGGCCTTGGCGGGCCGTGCTGGGCTGTGGTGGGTTGTGGTGGGCCGTGGTGGGCTGGGACGGGCTGTGGAGTGCTGTGGAGGGCTGTGAAGCGCTGTGGTGGGCTGTGGTGAGCTGTGATGCGCTGGGACTAGCTGTGGCGGGCCGTGGTGGGCCGTGGTGGGCCGTGGCGGGCAGTGGTGGGCCGTGGCATGCCGCGACGGCCCGTGGCGGGCTGTAATGGGCCGTGGCTGGCAGTGGTGGCCTGTGGTGGGCCGTGGTGGGCTGTGGTGGGCTGGGACGGGCTGTCGTAGAGGTGGGACGGGCTTCGGTGAGCTGCAACAGGCTGTGGTGGCATGGGACGGGCTGGGACGGGCTGTGGTGGGCTGGGACGGGCTGTGGTGGGCTGGGACATTCTGTGGTGGGCTGGGACATTCTGTGGTGGGCTGGGACGGGCTGTGACGGGCTGTGGTGGGCCGGGATGGGCTGTGGTGGGCCGGGGCGGGCTGTGGTGGGCTGGGACATTCTGTGGTGGGCTGGGACGGGCTGTGTTGTGCGGGGACGGGCTGTGGCTGGCGGTGACGGGCTGTGGTGGGCTGGGAGAGGCTGGGAAGGGCTGTGGTGTGCGGTGACGGTTGTAGTGAGCTGGGACAGGCTGGGAAGGGCTGTGGTGGGCTGTGGTGGGCTGGGACGGGCTGTGGTGGGCTGTGGTGGACAGGGACGGTCTGTGGTGTGCTGGGACGGGATGTGGTGGGCTGCAACGGGCTGCGATGGGCTGGGACGGGCTGGGACGTGCTGTGGTGTGCTGGGACGGGCTGGGACGGGCTGTGGTGGGCTGGGACAAACTGTGGTGGGCTATGGTGGACTGGGATGAGCTGGGACAGGCTGGGACGGGTTGTGGTGGGCTGTGTTGGGCTGGGACGGGCTGTGGTGTGCTGGGATGGGCTGTAGTGGGCTGTGGTGTGCTGTGGAGGGCTGGGACGGGCTGTGATGTGCCGTGGTGGGCTGGGACGGGCCGTGGTGGGCTGGGATGGGCTAGGACGGGCTGTGGTGGGCTGGGGCGGGCTGTGGTGGGCTGGGACGGGCTGGGACTGGCTGTGGTGGGCTGTGGTGGGCTGGGACGCGCTGTGGTGGGCTGCGACAAGCTGGGATTGGCCGTGGTGGGCTGGGACGGTCTGTGGTGGGCTGGGACGGTCTGTGGTGGGCTGGGACGGGCTCTGGTGGGCTGGGACGGGCTCTGGTGGGCGGGGATGGGCTGTGGTGGGCGGGGATGGGCTGTGGTGGGCGGGGATGGGCTGTGGTGGGCGGAGACGGGTTGTGGTGGACTGGGATGGTCTGTGGTGAGCTAGGCCGGGCTGTGGTGGGCTGGGACATTCTGTGGTGGGCTGGGACGGGCCGGGACGGGCTGTGGTGGGCTGGGACGGGCTGTGGTGGGCCGGGGCTTGCTGCGGTGGGCTGGGACGGGCTGCGGTGGGGCTGGGACGGGCTGTGGTGGGCTGTGGTGGACAGGGACGGGCTGTGGTGTGCTGGGACAGGCTGTGGTGTGCTGGGAAGGGCTGTGGTTTGCTGGGACGGGCTGCGATGGGCTGGGACGGGCTGGGACGTGCTGTGGTGTGCTGGGACGGGCTGGGACGAGCTGGGACGGGCTGGGACAAGCTGTAGTGTGCTACGACGGGCTGCGGTGGGCAGGGACGGGCTGCGGTGGGCAGGGACGGGCTGCGGTGGGCTGGGACGGGCTGTGGTGGGCTGGGACGGGCTGTGGTGGGCTGGGACGGGCCGTGGTGAACTGTGGTGGGTTGTGGTGGGCCGTGGTGGGCTGGGACGGGACGTGGTGGGCTGTGGTGGCCCGTGGTGGTCTGGGACGGGCTGTGGTGGGTTGTGGTGGGTTCTGGTGAGCTTGAGACAGACTGTGGTCGGCTGGGATGGGCTGAGATGAGTTCTGGTGGTCTGGAGCGAGCTTGGACGAGCTAGGACGGGCTGTGATGGGCTGTGACGGGCCGTGGTGGGCGGGGGACGGCCTGTGACGGGCTGGGACGGGCTGGGACGGGCTGTGGTGGGCTGGGACGGGCTGTGGTGGGCCGTGGTGGGCTGGGACGGGCTGTGGTGAACTGTGGTGGGCCGTGGTGGGGTGTGGTGGATCGTGGTGGGTCGTTTTGGGCCGGGATGGGAAGGGGTGGGCCGTGGTGGGCTGGGACGGTCTGTGGTGAACTGTGGTGGGCCGTGGTGGGGTGTGGTGGATCGTGGTGGGTCGTTTTGGGCCAGGATGGGAAGGGGTGGGCCGTGGTGGTCTGGGACGGGCCGTGGTGAACTGTGGTGGGCTGTGGTGGGCTGTGGTGGTCTGGGACGGGCCGTGCTGGGCTGTGGTGGGCCGTGGTGGTCTGGGACGGGCTGTGGTGGGCTGTGGTGGGTTCTGGTGAGCTTCAGACTGGCTGTGGTAGGCAGGGATGGGCTGAGACGAGTTCTGGTGGTCTGGAACGAGCTGGGACGGGCTGGGACGGGCTGTGGTGGGCTGGGACGGGCTGTGGTGTACTGGGATGGACTGCGCTTGGCTGGGACAATCTGTGATGGGCTGGGATGGGCTGTGGTGGGCTGGGACGGGCTGTGGTGGGCTGGGACGGGCTCTAGTGGGCTGGGACAGGCTGGGACGGGCTGGGACGGGCTGTGGTGGGCTGGGACGGGCTGGGAAGGGCTGGGACGGGCTGTGGTGGGTTCTGCTGAGCTTGAGACAGGCTGTGGTGGGCTGGGACGGGCTGAGACGAGTTCTGGTGGTCTGGAACGAGCTGGGACGGGCTGTGGTTGGCGGGGGACGGGCTGTGGTGGTCTGGAATGGTCTGTGGTGGGCTGGGACGGTCTGTGGTGGGCTGGGATGGGCTGGGACGGTCTGTGGTGGGCTGGGACGGTCTGTGGTGGGCTGGGACGGGCTGTGGTGGGCTGGGACGGTCTGTGGTGGGCTGGGACGGGCTGTGGTGGGCTGTGGTGGGCTGTGGTGGGCTGTGTTGGGGTCTGGCGGGCTGTGGTGGGTTGTGGTGGGCCGTGGTGTGCCGTGGTGGGCAGTGACGGGCCGGGCCGGACATCGGTGGGCCGTGGTGGGCCGTGGTGGGCCGTGGAGGGCTGTGGAAGGCTGTGGAGGGCTGTGGTGGGCTGTGGTGGGCCGTGGCGGGCCGTGATGGGCTGTGGTGGGCTGGGACGGGCCGTGGTGGGCTGGGACGGGCCGTGGTGGGCTGGGACAGGCTGCGCTTGGCTGGGACCGTCTGTGATGGGCTGGGATGGGCTGGGACGGTCTGTGGTGGGCTGGGACGGTCTGTGGTGGGCTGGGACGGTGTGTGGTGGGCTGCGACGGGCTGTGGTGGGCTGGGACGGGCTGTGGTGGGCTGGGACAGGCTGCGCTTGGCTGGGACCGTCTGTGATGGGCTGTGGTGGGCTGGGACGGGCTGTGGTGGGCTGGGATGGGCTGTGGTGGGCTGGGACGGGCTGTGGTGGGCTGGGACGGGCTGTGGTGGGCTGGGACGGGCTGTGGTGGGCTGGGACTGGCTGTGGTGGGCTGGGATAAGCTGTGGTAGGCTGGGACGGTGTGTGGTGGGCTGTGGCGGGCTGTGGCGAGCTGGGATGGGCTGTGACGGGCCATGGTGGGCCGTGGTAGGCCGTGGCGGG
This sequence comes from Falco biarmicus, assembly GCF_023638135.1. Taxonomy (NCBI): domain Eukaryota; kingdom Metazoa; phylum Chordata; class Aves; order Falconiformes; family Falconidae; genus Falco; species Falco biarmicus. The sequence continues at coordinate 935,598 of NW_026611851.1, read as the reverse complement.
CCGTGGTAGGCCGTGGCGTGCCGTGGTGGGCTGTGGTGGGCCTTGGCGGGCCGTGCTGGGCTGTGGTGGGTTGTGGTGGGCCGTGGTGGGCTGGGACGGGCTGTGGAGTGCTGTGGAGGGCTGTGAAGCGCTGTGGTGGGCTGTGGTGAGCTGTGATGCGCTGGGACTAGCTGTGGCGGGCCGTGGTGGGCCGTGGTGGGCCGTGGCGGGCAGTGGTGGGCCGTGGCATGCCGCGACGGCCCGTGGCGGGCTGTAATGGGCCGTGGCTGGCAGTGGTGGCCTGTGGTGGGCCGTGGTGGGCTGTGGTGGGCTGGGACGGGCTGTCGTAGAGGTGGGACGGGCTTCGGTGAGCTGCAACAGGCTGTGGTGGCATGGGACGGGCTGGGACGGGCTGTGGTGGGCTGGGACGGGCTGTGGTGGGCTGGGACATTCTGTGGTGGGCTGGGACATTCTGTGGTGGGCTGGGACGGGCTGTGACGGGCTGTGGTGGGCCGGGATGGGCTGTGGTGGGCCGGGGCGGGCTGTGGTGGGCTGGGACATTCTGTGGTGGGCTGGGACGGGCTGTGTTGTGCGGGGACGGGCTGTGGCTGGCGGTGACGGGCTGTGGTGGGCTGGGAGAGGCTGGGAAGGGCTGTGGTGTGCGGTGACGGTTGTAGTGAGCTGGGACAGGCTGGGAAGGGCTGTGGTGGGCTGTGGTGGGCTGGGACGGGCTGTGGTGGGCTGTGGTGGACAGGGACGGTCTGTGGTGTGCTGGGACGGGATGTGGTGGGCTGCAACGGGCTGCGATGGGCTGGGACGGGCTGGGACGTGCTGTGGTGTGCTGGGACGGGCTGGGACGGGCTGTGGTGGGCTGGGACAAACTGTGGTGGGCTATGGTGGACTGGGATGAGCTGGGACAGGCTGGGACGGGTTGTGGTGGGCTGTGTTGGGCTGGGACGGGCTGTGGTGTGCTGGGATGGGCTGTAGTGGGCTGTGGTGTGCTGTGGAGGGCTGGGACGGGCTGTGATGTGCCGTGGTGGGCTGGGACGGGCCGTGGTGGGCTGGGATGGGCTAGGACGGGCTGTGGTGGGCTGGGGCGGGCTGTGGTGGGCTGGGACGGGCTGGGACTGGCTGTGGTGGGCTGTGGTGGGCTGGGACGCGCTGTGGTGGGCTGCGACAAGCTGGGATTGGCCGTGGTGGGCTGGGACGGTCTGTGGTGGGCTGGGACGGTCTGTGGTGGGCTGGGACGGGCTCTGGTGGGCTGGGACGGGCTCTGGTGGGCGGGGATGGGCTGTGGTGGGCGGGGATGGGCTGTGGTGGGCGGGGATGGGCTGTGGTGGGCGGAGACGGGTTGTGGTGGACTGGGATGGTCTGTGGTGAGCTAGGCCGGGCTGTGGTGGGCTGGGACATTCTGTGGTGGGCTGGGACGGGCCGGGACGGGCTGTGGTGGGCTGGGACGGGCTGTGGTGGGCCGGGGCTTGCTGCGGTGGGCTGGGACGGGCTGCGGTGGGCTGGGACGGGCTGTGGTGGGCTGTGGTGGACAGGGACGGGCTGTGGTGTGCTGGGACAGGCTGTGGTGTGCTGGGAAGGGCTGTGGTTTGCTGGGACGGGCTGCGATGGGCTGGGACGGGCTGGGACGTGCTGTGGTGTGCTGGGACGGGCTGGGACGAGCTGGGACGGGCTGGGACAAGCTGTAGTGTGCTACGACGGGCTGCGGTGGGCAGGGACGGGCTGCGGTGGGCAGGGACGGGCTGCGGTGGGCTGGGACGGGCTGTGGTGGGCTGGGACGGGCTGTGGTGGGCTGGGACGGGCCGTGGTGAACTGTGGTGGGTTGTGGTGGGCCGTGGTGGGCTGGGACGGGACGTGGTGGGCTGTGGTGGCCCGTGGTGGTCTGGGACGGGCTGTGGTGGGTTGTGGTGGGTTCTGGTGAGCTTGAGACAGACTGTGGTCGGCTGGGATGGGCTGAGATGAGTTCTGGTGGTCTGGAGCGAGCTTGGACGAGCTAGGACGGGCTGTGATGGGCTGTGACGGGCCGTGGTGGGCGGGGACGGCCTGTGACGGGCTGGGACGGGCTGGGACGGGCTGTGGTGGGCTGGGACGGGCTGTGGTGGGCCGTGGTGGGCTGGGACGGGCTGTGGTGAACTGTGGTGGGCCGTGGTGGGGTGTGGTGGATCGTGGTGGGTCGTTTTGGGCCGGGATGGGAAGGGGTGGGCCGTGGTGGGCTGGGACGGTCTGTGGTGAACTGTGGTGGGCCGTGGTGGGGTGTGGTGGATCGTGGTGGGTCGTTTTGGGCCAGGATGGGAAGGGGTGGGCCGTGGTGGTCTGGGACGGGCCGTGGTGAACTGTGGTGGGCTGTGGTGGGCTGTGGTGGTCTGGGACGGGCCGTGCTGGGCTGTGGTGGGCCGTGGTGGTCTGGGACGGGCTGTGGTGGGCTGTGGTGGGTTCTGGTGAGCTTCAGACTGGCTGTGGTAGGCAGGGATGGGCTGAGACGAGTTCTGGTGGTCTGGAACGAGCTGGGACGGGCTGGGACGGGCTGTGGTGGGCTGGGACGGGCTGTGGTGTACTGGGATGGACTGCGCTTGGCTGGGACAATCTGTGATGGGCTGGGATGGGGCTGTGGTGGGCTGGGACGGGCTGTGGTGGGCTGGGGACGGGCTCTAGTGGGCTGGGACAGGCTGGGACGGGCTGGGACGGGCTGTGGTGGGCTGGGACGGGCTGGGAAGGGCTGGGACGGGCTGTGGTGGGTTCTGCTGAGCTTGAGACAGGCTGTGGTGGGCTGGGACGGGCTGAGACGAGTTCTGGTGGTCTGGAACGAGCTGGGACGGGCTGTGGTTGGCGGGGGACGGGCTGTGGTGGTCTGGAATGGTCTGTGGTGGGCTGGGACGGTCTGTGGTGGGCTGGGACGGGCTGTACGGGCTGGGACGGCGGGGACGGGCTGTGGTGTGCTGGGAAGGGCTGTGCTGGTCGGTGGTGGGCTGGGACGGGCGGGGACGGGCTGTGGTGGGCTGGGACGGGCTGTGGTGGGCTAGGGACGGGCTGTGGTGTGCTGGGACGGGCTGTGGTGGTCTGGAACAGACTGTGGTGGGTTGGGACAGGCTGGGACATGCTGGGACGGTGTGTGGTGGACTGGGATGGTCTGTGGTGTGCTGGGACGGGCTGTGGTGGGCAGGGATGGGCTGTGGTGGGGCGTGGTGGGCTGGGACGGGCCGTGGAGAACCGTGGTGGGTAGTGGTGGGCCGTTTTGAGCCGGTATGGGAAGGGATGGGCTGTGGTGGGCCGTGGTGGGCTGGGACAGGTCATGGTGGTCTGAGATGGCCCGTGGTGAACTGTGGTGGGCTGTGGTGGGCCGTGGTGGGCTGGTATGGGCCGTGGTGGGCTGTGGTGGGCCCGTGGTGGTCTGGGACAGGCTGTGGTGGGCTGTGGTGGGTTCTGGTGAGCTTGAGACTGGCTGGGACGGGCTGTGGTGGGCTGGGACGGGCTGTGGTGGGCTGGGACGGGCTGGGACGGGCTGTGGTGGGCTGGGACGGGCTGTGGTGGGCTGGGACGGGCTGTGGTGGGCTGGGACGGGCTGGGAAGGGCTGGGAAGGGCTGGGACAAGCTGGGACGGGCTGGGACGGGCTGTGGTGGGCGGAGACGGGGCTGTGGGTGGGCGGGCATGGGCTGTGGTGCACGGGGATGGGCTGTGGTGGGCTGGGACGGGCTGGGACGGGGCTGGGACGGGCTGTGGTGGGCGGAGACGGGCTGTGGTGGGCGGGCATGGGCTGTGGTGCACGGGGACGGGCTGTGGTGGGCTGGGACGGGCTTTGGTAAGGCTGTAACGGGCTGTGGTGGGCGGGGGACGGGGCTTGTGTTGGGCGGGGACAGGCTGGGAAGGGCTGTGGTGGGCTGGATCGGTTTGTGGTGATCTGGAACAGGCTGTGATGGGCTGGGACGGTCTGGGACATGCTGGGACGGTCTGTGGTGGACAGGGACGGTCTGTGGTTTGGTGGGACGGGCTGCGGTGGGCTGGGACGGGCTGGGACGGGCTATGGTGGGCTGTGGTGGGTTCTGGTGAGCTTGAGATGGGCTGTGTTGGGCCTGGGATGGGCTGAGACGAGTTCTGGTGGTCTGGAATGAGCTGGGACGGGCTGTGGTGGGCGGGGACGGGCTGTGGTGGTCTGGAACGGGCTGTGGTGGGCTGGGACGGGCTCTGAGGGTCTGGAACGGCTGTGGTGGGCTGGGACGGGCTGGGACGGGCTGTGGTGGGCTGGGACGGGCTGCGACGGGCTGTGGTGGGCAGGGACGGGCTGTGGTGTGCTGGGACGGGCTGTGGTGGGCTGGGACGGGCTCGGACATTCTCTGGTGGGCTGGGACAGAATGTGGTGGGCTGGGACGGGCTGTGGTGGGCGGGGACGGGCTGGGACAGGCTGGGACGAGCTGTGGTCGGCTGGGACGGGCTGGGACAGGCCACGACAGGCTGGGATAGGCTGAGATAGGCTGTGATGGCCTGGGACATTCTGTGGTGGGCTGTGGTGGGCTCTGGTGGTGTGGAACGGGCTGTGGCTGGGCTGGGACGGGCTGTGGTGGGCTGGGCCAAGCTGTGGTGGGCGGGGGACGGGCTGTGGTGGGCGGAGACGGGCTGTGGTGGGCGGTGACGGGCTGGGACGGGCTGGGACGGGCTGTGGTGGGCTGGGACGGGCTGTGTTGGGCGGGGACAGGCTGGGAAGGGCTGTGGTGGGCTGGATCGGTTTGTGGTGATCTGGAACAGGCTGTGATGGGCTGGGACGGGCTGGGACATGCTGGGACGGTCTGTGGTGGACAGGGACGGTCTGTGGTTTGGTGGGACGGGCTGCGGTGGGCTGGGACGGGCTGGGACGGGCTATGGTGGGCTGTGGTGGGTTCTGGTGAGCTTGAGATGGGCTGTGTTGGGCTGGGATGGGCTGAGACAAGTTCTGGTGGTCTGGAATGAGCTGGGACGGGCTGTGGTGGGCGGGGGACGGGCTGTGGTGGTCTGGAACGGTCTGTGGTGGGCTGGGACGGGCTGGGACGGGCTGGGACAGGCTGGGACAGGCTGTGGTGTGCTGGGACGGGCTGTGCTGGTCTGTGGTGGGCTGGGACGGGCGGGGACGGGCTGTGGTGGGCTGGGACGGGCTGGGATGGGCTGGCACGGGCTGGGACGGGCTGTGTTGGGCTAGGGACGGGCTGTGGTGTGCTGGGACGGGCTGTGGTGGTCTGGAACAGGCTGTGGTGGGTTGGGACAGGCTGGGACATGCTGGGACGGTCTGTGGTGGACTGGGATGGTCTGTGGTGTGCTGGGACGGGCTGTGGTGGGCAGGGATGGGCTGTGGTGGGGCGTGGTGGGCTGTGGTGGGCCGTGGTCGTCTTGGACAGGCTGTGGTGGGCTTTGGTGAGTTCTTGTGAGCTTGAGATGGGCTGTGGTGGGCTGGGACGGGCTGGGACGGGATCTGATGGTCTGGAACGAGCTGTGATATGCTGCAATGGGCTGTGGTGGGCTGGGATGGGCTGTGGTGGGCTGGGATGGGCCATGGTCGGCTGGGACGTGCCATGGTTGCCCGTGGTGGGCTGGGACGGGATCTGATGGTCTGGAACGAGCTGTGATGTGCTGCAATGGGCTGTGGTGTGCTGTAGTGGCCTGTGGTGGGCTGGGACGGGCTGTGGTGGGCTGGGACGGGCTGTGGTGGGCTGTGGTTGGACGGGACGGGCTGCGGTGAGCCAGGACGGGCTGTGGTGTGCTGAGACGGGCTCTGGTGGGCCGGGACGGGCTGTGGTGGGACGGGATGGGCTATGGTGGGCCGGGACAAGCTGTGGTAGGTTGGGACGGGTCTGGTGGACTGGGACGGGCTCTGCTGGGCTGGAACAGGCCGTGGTGGGCTGGGATGGGCTGTGGTGGGGTGTGGTGAGCTGAGACGGTCTGGGAGGGGCTGAAACGGGCTGGGCCGGCTCTGGGGGTCTGGGAGGGGCTGGGAAGGCCTGTGGTGGGCTGGGACGAGCTGGGACGGGCTGGGACGGGCTGTGGTGGGCCGTGGTGGGCCGGGACGGGCCGTGGTGGGCAGGGATGGTCTGTGGTGGGGCGTGGTGGGCTGGGACGGGCCGTGGTGAACCGTGGTGGGCTGTGGTGGGCCGTGGTGGGCTGTTTTGAGCCTGTATGGGAGGGGATGGGCTGTGGTGGGCCGTGGTGGGCTGGGACAGGTCATGGTGGGCTGAGATGGCCCGTGGTGAACTGTGGTGGGCTGGGACGGGCCGTGGTGGGCTGGGACGGGCTCTGGTGGGCTGTGGTGGGCTGGGACGGGCTGTGGTGGGCTGGGACCGGCTGTGGTGGGCTGGGACGTGCTGTGGTGTGCTGGGACGGGCTGGGACGGGCTGTGGTGGGCTGTGGTGGGCTGGGACGGGCTCTGGTGGGCTGGGATAGGCTGAGACAGGCTGTGGTGGCCTGGGACATTCTGTGGTGGGCTGGGACGGGCTCTGGTGGGCTGGGACGGGCTCTGGTGGGCGGGAATGGGCTGTGGTGGGCGGGGATGGGCTGTGGTGGGCGGAGACGGGTTGTGGTGGACTGGGATGGTCTGTGGTGAGCTAGGCCTGGCTGTGGTGGGCTGGGACATTCTGTGGTGGGCTGGGACGGGCCGGGCCGGGCTGTGGTGGGCCGGGACGGGCTGTGGTGGGCCGGGACGGGCTGTGGTGGGCCGGGGCGGGCTGTGGTGGGCCGGGGCGGGCTGTGGTGGGCTGGGACATTCTGTGGTGGGCTGGGACGGGCTGTGTTGTGCGGGGACGGGCTGTGGCTGGCGGTGACGGGCTGTGGTGGGCTGGGAGAGGCTGGGAAGTGCTGTGGTGTGCGGTGACGGTTGTAGTGAGCTGGGACAGGCTGGGAAGGGCTGTGGTGGGCTGCGGTGGGCTGGGACGGGCTGCGGTGGGCTGGGACGGGCTGTGGTGGGCTGTGGTGGACAGGGACGGGCTGTGGTGTGCTGGGACGGGCTGTGGTGTGCTGGGAAGGGCTGTGTTGTGCTGGGACGGGCTGCGATGGGCTGGGACGGGCTGGGACGTGCTGTGGTGTGCTGGGACGGGCTGGGACGAGCTGGGACGGGCTGGGACAAGCTGTAGTGTGCTATGACGGGCTGCGGTGGGCAGGGACGGGCTGCGGTGGGCAGGGACGGGCTGTGGTGGGCTGGGACGGGCTGTGGTGGGCTGGGGCGGGCTGTGGTGGGCTGGGACGGGCCGTGGTGAACTGTGGTGGGTTGTGGTGGGCCGTGGTGGGCTGGGACGGGACGTGGTGGGCTGTGGTGGCCCGTGGTGGTCTGGGACGGGCTGTGGTGGGTTGTGGTGGGTTCTGGTGAGCTTGAGACGGACTGTGGTCGGCTGGGATGGGCTGAGATGAGTTCTGGTGGTCTGGAGCGAGCTTGGACGAGCTAGGACGGGCTGTGATGGGCTGTGACGGGCCGTGGAGGGCGGGGACGGCCTGTGACGGGCTGGGACGGGCTGCGACGGGCTGTGGTGGGCTGGGACGGGCTGTGGTGGGCTGGGACGGGCTGTGGTGGGCCGTGGTGGGCTGGGACGGGCTGTGGTGAACTGTGGTGGGCCGTGGTGGGGTGTGGTGGATCGTGGTGGGTCGTTTTGGGCCGGGATGGGAAGGGGTGGGCCGTGGTGGGCTGGGACGGTCTGTGGTGAACTGTGGTGGGCCGTGGTGGGGTGTGGTGGATCGTTGTGGGTCGTTTTGGGCCGGGATGGGAAGGGGTGGGCCGTGGTGGTCTGGGACGGGCCGTGCTGGGCTGTGGTGGGCCGTGGTGGTCTGGGACGGGCTGTGGTGGGTTCTGGTGAGCTTGAGACGGGCTGTGGTGGGCTGGGATGGGCTGAGACGAGTTCTGGTGGTCTGGAACGAGCTGGGACGGGCTGGGACGGGCTGTGGTGGGCTGGCACGGGCTGTGGTGTACTGGGATGGGCTGCGCTTGGCTGGGACAATCTGTTATGGGCTGTGGTGGGCTGGGACGGGCTGTGGTTGGCTGGGACCATCTGTTTTGGGCTGGGATGGCCTGTGGTGGGCTGTGGTGGGCTATGGACGGGTTGTGGTGGGCTGTGACGGGCTGTGACGGGCCGTGGTGGGCCGTGGCGGGCTGTAATGGGCTGTGGATGGCAGTGGTGTGCCGTAGTGGGCCGTGGCGGGCCGTGGTGGGCCGTGGTTGGCTGTGGTGGGCTGTGGTGAGGTGGGACGGGCTTTGGTGAGCTGCGACAGGCTGTGGTGGCCTGGGACGGGCTGGCACGGGCTGTGATGGGCTGGGATAAGGTGTGGTGGGCTGGGACGGGCTGTTGTGGGCTGTGGTGGGCTGGGACGGGCTGTGGGGGTCTTGGATGGGCTGTGGCATGCCAAGACTTGCTGTGGTGGTCTGGGACGGCCTGTGACGGGCTGTGTTGGGGTCTGGCGGGCTGTGGTGGGTTGTGGTGGGCCGTGGTGTGCCGTGGTGGGCAGTGACGGGCCGGGCCGGACATTGGTGGGCCGTGGTGGGCCGTGGTGGGCCGTGGAGGGCTGTGGAGGGCTGTGGAGGGCTGTGGTGGGCTGTGGGGGCTGTGGTGGGCTGTGGTGGGCGGTGGTGGGCGGTGGCGGGCCGTGGCGGGCCGTGGCGGGCCGTGACGGGCTGTGGTGGGCTGGGATGGGCCGTGGTGGGCTGGGACGGGCCGTGGTGGGCTGGGACGGGCCGTGGTGGGCTGGGACAGGCTGCGCTTTGCTGGGACCGTCTGTGATGGGCTGGGATGGGCTGGGACGGTCTGTGGTGGGCTGGGACGGTCTGTGGTGGGCTGGGACGGTCTGTGGTGGGCTGGGACGGGCTGTGGTGGTCTGGGACGGGCTGTGGTGGTCTGGGACGGCCTGTGACGGGCTGTGTTGGGGTCTGGCGGGCTGTGGTGGGTTGTGGTGGGCCGTGGTGTGCCGTGGTGGGCAGTGACGGGCCGGGCCGGACATTGGTGGGCCGTGGTGGGCCGTGGAGGGCTGTGGAAGGCTGTGGAGGGCTGTGGAGGGCTGTGGTGGGCTGTGGTGGGCTGTGGTGGGCCGTGGCGGGCCGTGGCGGGCCGTGACGGGCTGTGGTGGGCTGGGACGGGCCGTGGTGGGCTGGGACGGGCCGTGGTGGGCTGGGACAGGCTGCGCTTGGCTGGGACCGTCTGTGATGGGCTGGGATGGGCTGGGACGGTCTGTGGTGGGCTGGGACGGTCTGTGGTGGGCTGGGACGGTCTGTGGTGGGCTGGGACGGGCTGTGGTGGGCTGGGACAGGCTGCGCTTGGCTGGGACCGTCTGTGATGTGCTGTGGTGGGCTGGGATGGGCTGTGGTGGGCTGGGGCAGGCTGTGGTGGGCTGGGACGGGCTGGGACTGGCTGTGGTGGGCTGTGGTGGGCTGGGACGCGCTGTGGTGGGCTGCGACAAGCTGGGACTGGCCGTGGTGGGATGGGACGGGCTGTGGTGGGCTGGGACGGGCTGTGGTGGTCTGGTACGGGCTGTGGCGGGCTGGAGCGGGCTGTGGTGGGTTGTGGTGAGCTGGGACGGGCTGACACGGGCTGTGGTGGACTGTGGTAAGCTGGGACTGGTTGTGGTGGGCTGGTATGGGCTGGGACTTTCTGTGGTGAGCTGCGACGGTCTGTGGTGGTCTGGAACGGGCTGTGGTGGGCCGGGACGGGCCGTGGTGGGCCGGGACGGGCCGTGGTTGGCCGGGACAGGGCGTAGTGGGCCGGGACGGGCCGTGGTGGGCCGGGACGGGCCTTGTTTGGCTGGGACGGGCCGTGGCGGTTTGGGACGGGTTGTGGCAGGCTGGGACGAACTGTGGTGGTCTGTTGTGGGCTGGGACGGGCCGCGGTGGGCTGGGACGGGCTGGGACGAGCTGTGACGGGCTGGGACGAGCTGTGACGGGCTGGGACGGGCTGTGGTGGGCTGCGGTAGGCTGTGGTGTGCTGTAGTGGTCTGTGGTGGGCTGGGACGGGCTGTCGTGGGCTGGGACGGGCTGTCGTGGGCTGGGACGGGCTGTCGTGGGCTGTGGGGGCCTGGGACATGCTGTGGTGGGCTGGGAAGGGCTGGGACGAGCTGTGCCGGGCTGGGGCGAGCTGTGATGGGCTGTGGTCTGTTGTAGTGGCCTGTGGTGGGCTGGAACGGGCTGTGGTGGGCTGGGACAGGCTCTGGTGGTCTGTGGTGGGCTGGGACGGGCCGTGGTGGGCTGGGACGGGCTGGGACGAGCTGTGGTGGGCTGCGGTAGGCTGTGGTGTGCTGTAGTGGTCTGTGGTGGGCTGGGACGGGCTGTCTTGGGCTGGGACGGGCTGTGGTGGGCTGGGACGGGCTGTGGTGGGTGGGGACGGGCTGTGGTGGGCTGGGACGGGCCGTGGTAAGCTGTAACGGCCTGTGGTGGGCGGGGCGGCCTGTGGTGGGCTGGGACGGGCTGTGGTGGGCTGGGACGGGCTGTGGTGGGCTGTGGTGGGCTGGAACGGGCTGTGGTCATCTGGGATGGGCTGTGGTGGGCTGGGACTGGCTGTGGTTAGCTGGGATGAGCTGGGATTGGCTGGGACGGGCTGGGATAAGCTGTGGTGGGCTGGGACGGGCTGTGGTGGGCCGTGGTGGGCGGGGACGGGCCGTGGTGAACCGTGGTGGGCCGTGTTGGGCCGGGATGGGAAGGGGTGGGCTGTGGTGGGCCGTGGTGGGCTGGGATAGGTCGTGGTGGGCTGGGACGGGCCGCGGTGGGCTGTGGTGGGCCGTGGTTCGCTGTGGTGGGCCGTGGTGGGCTGGGACGGGCCGTGGTTATCTGTGGTGGGCCGTGGTGGTCTGGTACGGGCTATGGTGGGCTGTGGTGGGTTCTGGTGAGCTTGAGACGGGCTGTGGTGGGCTGGGACAAGCTGGAACAAGCTCTGGTGGTCTGGGACAGGCTGTGGTGGGCTCGGACGGGATGGGACGGGCTGTGGTGGGCCGTGGTGGGCTGGGACGGGCCGTGGTGAGCTGGGACGTGCTGGGATGGACTGGGACGGGCTGTGGTGGGCTGGAACGGGCTGTGGTGTGCTGGGACGGGCTGTGGTGGGCGGGGACGGGCTGTGGTGTGCTGGGACGGGCTGAGCTGGTCTGTGGTGGGCTGGGACGGGCGGGGACGGGCTGTGGTGGTCTTGGACGGGCTGTGGTGGTCTTGGACGGGCTGTGGTGGTCTTGGACGGGCTGTGGTGTGCTGGGATGGGCTGTGGTGGGCGGAGACGGGCTGTGGTGTGCTGGGACGGGCTCTGGTGTGCTGGGACGGGCTGTGGTGGGCGGGGACGGGCAGTGGTGTGCTGGGACGGGCTGTGGTGGGCGGGGACGGGCTGTGGTGGGCGGGAACGGGCTGGGACGGGCTGTGGTGGGCTGGAACGGGCTGTGGTGAATGGGACGGGCTGTGCTAAGCTGTAACGGGCTGTGTTGGGCTGGGACTGGCTGTGGTTAGCTGGGACGGGCTGTGGTGGGCTGGGACGGGCTGTGGTAAACTGGGACGGGTTGGGACGGGCTGGGACAGGCTGGGACGGGCTATTGTGGAATGGGACTGTCTGTGGTGGGCTGGGACTGGCTGTGGTAGGCTGGGACGGGCTGGGACGAGCTAGGACTGGATGGGACGGGCTGGGATGGGCTGTGGTGGGCTGGGATGGGCTGTGGTGGGCCGTGGTGGGCGGGGACGGGCCGTGGTGAACCGTGGTGGGCCGTCTTGGGCCGTTTTGGGCCAGGATGGGAAGGGGTGGGCTGTGGTGGGCCGTGGTGGGCTGGGACAGGTCGTGGTGGGCTGGGACGGGCCGTGGTGGGCTGGGACAGGCCGTGGTGGGCTGTGGTGGGCCGTGGTTCGCTGTGGTGGGCCGTGGTGGGCTGGGACGGGCCGTGGTTATCTGTGGTGGGCCGTGGTGGTCTGGTACGGGCTATGGTGGGCTGTGGTGGGTTCTGGTGAGCTTGAGACGGGCTGTGGTGGGCTGGGACAGGCTGGGACGAGCTCTGGTGGTTTGGGACAGGCTGTGGTGGGCTCGGACGGGCTGGGACGGGCTGTGGTGGGCTGTGGTGGGCTGGGACGGGCCGTGGTGGGCTGGGACATGCTGGGATGGACTGGGACGGGCTGTGGTGGGCTGGAACGGGCTGTGGTGAGCTGGGACGGGCTGTGGTGGGGCGTGGTGGGCTGGGACGGGCCGTGGTGAACCGTGGTGGGCTGTGGTGGGCCGTGGTAGGCCGTTTTGGGCCGGTATGGGAAGGGATGGGCTGTGGTGGGCCGTGGTGGGCTGGGACAGGTCATGGTGGGCTGAGACGGCCCGTGGTGAACTGTGGTGGGCTGTGGTGGGCCGTGGTGGGCTGGGACAGGCCGTGGTGGGCTGTGGTGGGCTGTGGTGGTCTGGGACAGGCTGTGGTGGGCTGTGGTGGGTTCTTGTGAGCTTGAGATGGGCTGTGGTGGGCTGGGACGGGCTGGGACGGGCTCTGGTGGTCTGGAACGAGCTGTGATGTGCTGCAATGGGCTGTGGTGGGCTGGGACGGGCTCTGTGGTGGGCTGGGACGGGCTCTGGTGGGCTGTGGTGGGTTGGGACGGGCTGTGGTGTGCTGGGACGGGCTGGGACGGGCTGTGGTGGGCGGGGACGGGCCGTGGTGGGCCGTGGTGGGCTGGGACGGGTCCTAGTGGGCTGGGACGGGCTGTGGCAAGCTGGGACGGGCTGTGGTGGGCGGGGACGGGCCGTGGTGGGCTGTGGTGGGCGGGGACGGGCCGTGGTGGGCTGTGGTGGGCGGGGACGGGCTGTGGTGGGCGGGGACGGGATGTGGTGGGCTGGCACGGGCTATGGTGGGCGGGGACGGGCTGTGGTGGTCTGGAACGGTCTGTGGTGGGCTGGGACGGTCTGTGGTGGGCTGGGACGGGCTGCGGCAGGCTGCGACGGGCTGGGACGGGCTGTGCTCGTCTGTGGTGGGCTGGGACAGGCGGGGACGGGCTGTGGTGGGCTGGGACGGGCTGTGGTGGGCTAGGGACGGACTGTGGTGGGCTAGGGACGGACTGTGGTGGGCTAGGGCCGGGCTGTGGTGTGCTGGGATGGGCTGTGGTGGGCTGGAACAGGCTGTGGTGGGTTGGGACAGGCTGGGACATGCTGGGACGGTGTGCGGTGGACTGGGATGGTCTGTGGTGGGGCGTGGTGGGCTGGGACGGGCCGTGGTGAACCGTGGTGGGCTGTGGTGGGCCGTGGTGGGCCGTTTTGAGCCGGTATGGGAAGGGATGGGCTGTGGTGGGCCGTGGTGGGCTGGGACAGGTCATGGTGGTCTGAGATGGCCCGTGGTGAACTGTGGTTGGCCGTGGTGGGCCGTGGTGGGCTGGTATGGGCCGTGGTGGGCTGTGGTGGGCCGTTTTGCGCCGGTATGGGAAGGGATGGGCTGTGGTGGGCCGTGGTGGATGGGACAGGTCATGGTGGTCTGAGACGGCCCGTGGTGAACTGTGGTGGGCTGGGACGGGCTGTGGTGGGCTGGGACGGGCTGTGATGGGCTGTGGTGTGCTGGGATGGGCTGTGGTGTGCTGGGATGGGCTGTGGTGTGCTGGGATGGGCTGTGGTGTGCTGGAACGAGCTGGGACGGGCTGGGACGGGCTGGGACTGGCTGGAACGGGCTGTGGTGGGCTGGGACGGGCTGTGGTGGGCTGGGACGGGCTGTGGTGGGCTGGGACGGGCTGTGGTGGGCTGGGACGGTGTGTGGTGGGCTGGGACGGTCTGTGGTGGGCTGGGACGTGCTGTGGTGGGCTGGGACGGGCTGCGACAGGCTGGGATGACTGTGGTGTGCTGGGACGGGCTGTGCTGGTCTGTGGTGGGCTGGGACGGGCTGTGGTGTGCTGGGACGGGCTGTGGTGGGCGGGGACGGGCTGGGACGCGCTGTGGTGGGCTGGAACGGGCTGTGGTGAATGCGACGGGCTGTGGTAAGCTGTAACGGGCTGTGTTGGGCTGGGACTGGCTGTGGTTAGCTGAGTCGGGCTGGGATGAGCTGGGATTGGCTAGGACGGGCTGGGAAGTGCTGTGGTGGGCTGGGACGGGCTGTGGTGGGCCGTGGTGGGCGGGGACGGGCCGTGGTGAATTGTGGTGGGCTGTGGTGGGCCGTGGTGGGCCGTTTTGAGCTGGTATGGGAAGGGATGGGCTGTGGTGGGCTGTGGTGGGCTGGGACAGGTCATGGTGGTCTGAGATGGCCCGTGGTGAACTGTGGTGGGCTGTGGTGGGCCGTGGTGGGCTGGGATGGGCCGTGGTGGGCCGTTTTGCGCCGGTATGGGAAGGGATGGGCTGTGGTGGGCCGTGGTGGCCTGGGACAGGTCATGGTGGTCTGAGACGGCCCGTGGTGAACTGTGGTGGGCTGTGGTGGGCCGTGGTGGGCTGGGATGGGCCGTGGTGGGCTGTGGTGGGCCGTGGTGGTCTGGGACAGGCTGTGGTGGGCTGTGGTGGGTTCTGGTGAGCTTGAGACGGGCTGTGGTGGGCTGTGGTGGGTTCTGGTGAGCTTGAGACGGGCTGTGGTGGGCTGGGACGGGCTGTGGTGTGCTGGGACGGGCTGTGGTGTGCTGCGACGGGCTGTGGTGGGCTTGGACGGGCTGTGGTGTGCTGGGCCGTGCTTGGACAGGCTGTGGTGTGCTGGGACGGGCTGTGGTGTGCTGGGACGGGCTGTGGTGGGCTGGGACAGGCTGTGGTGGGCTGGGACGGGCTGTGGTGGGCTGTGCTGGTCTGTGGTGGGCTGGGACGGTCTGTGGTGGGCTGGGACGGGCTGGGACGGGCTGGGACAGGCTGTGGTGTGCTGGGACGGGCTGTGCTGGTCTGTGGTGGGCTGCGGTGGGCGGGGACGGGCTGGGACGGGCTGTGGCGGGCTGGGACGGGCTGTGGTGGGCTGGGACGCGCTGTGGTGGGCTGGGACGGGCTGTGGTGGGCTGGGACGGGCTGTGGTGGGCTGGGATGGGCTGTGGTGGGCTGGGCCGTGCTGGGACGGGCTGTGGTGTGCTGGGACGGGCTGTGGTGGGCTGGGACGGGCTGGGCCGTGCTGGGACGGGCCGTGGTGTGCTGGGACGGACCGTGGTGGGCTGGGACGGGCCGTGGTGGGCTGGGACGGGTCGTGGTGGGCTGGGCTGGGTCGTGGTGGGCTGGGACGGGCGGTGGTGGGCTGGGACGGTCTGTGGTGGGCTGTGCTGGTCTGTGGTGGGCTGGGACGGTCTGTGGTGGGCTGGGACGGGCTGGGACGGGCTGTGGTGGGCTGGGACTGGCTGTGGTTAGCTGAGTCGGCCTGGGATGAGCTGGGATTGGCTAGGACGGGCTGGGAAGTGCTGTGGTGGGCTGGGACGGGCTGTGGTGGGCCGTTGTGGGCGGAGACGGGCCGTGGTGAATTGTGGTGGGCTGTGGTGGGCCGTGGTGGGCTGGTATGGGCCGTGGTGGGCCGTTTTGCGCCGGTATGCGAAGGGATGGGCTGTGGTGGGCCGTGGTGGTCTGGGACAGGTCATGGTGGTCTGAGACGGCCCGTGGTGAACTGTGGTGGGCTGTGGTGGGCCGCGGTGGGCTGGGATGGGCCGTGGTGGGCTGTGGTGGGCCGTGGTGGTCTGGGACAGGCTGTGGTGGGCTGTGGTGGGTTCTGGTGAGCTTGAGACGGGCTGTGGTGGGCTGTGGTGGGTTCTGGTGAGCTTGAGACGGGCTGTGGTGGGCTGGGACGGGCTGTGGTGTGCTGGGACGGGCTGTGGTGTGCTGCGACGGGCTGTGGTGGGCTTGGACGGGCTGTGGTGTGCTGGGACGGGCTGTGGTGTGCTGGGACGGGCTGTGGTGTGCTGGGTCGGGCTGTGGTGGGCTGGGACAGGCTGTGGTGGGCTGGGACGGGCTGTGGTGGGCTGGGACGGGCTGTGGTGTGCTGGGACGGGCTGCGGTGGGCTGGGACGGGCTGCGGTGGGCTGGGACGGGCTGTGGTGGGCTGGGCCGTGATGGGACGGGCTGTGGTGTGCTGGGACGGGCCGTGGTGGGCTGGGACGGGCCGTGGTGGGCTGGGACGGGTCGTGGTGGGCTGGGACGGGCTGTGGTGGGCTGGGACGGTCTGTGGTGGGCTGTGCTGGTCTGTGGTGGGCTGGGATGGTCTGTGGTGGGCTGGGACGGGCTGGGACGGGCTGGGACGGGCTGTGGTGTGCTGGGACAAGCTGTGCTGGTCTGTGGTGGGCTGGGACGGGCGGGGACGGGCTGGGACGGGCTGTGGCGGGCTGGGACGGGCTGTGGTGGGCTGGGACGCGCTGTGGTGGGCTGGGACGGGCTGTGGTGGGCTGGGACGGGCTGTGGTGGGCTGGGACGGGCTGTGGTGGGCTGGGCCGTGATGGGACGGGCTGTGGTGGGCTGGGACGGGCTGTGGTGGGCTGCAACGGGCTGGGCCGTGCTGGGACGGGCCGTGGTGTGCTGGGACGGACCGTGGTGGGCTGGGACGGGCCGTGGTGGGCTGGGACGGGTCGTGGTGGGCTGGGCTGGGTCGTGGTGGGCTGGGACGTGCCGTGGTGGGCTGGGACGGTCTGTGGTGGGCTGTGCTGGTCTGTGGTGGGCTGGGACGGTCTGTGGTGGGCTGGGACGGGCTGGGACGGGCTGGGACGGGCTGTGGTGTGCTGGGACGGGCTGTGCTGGTCTGTGGTGGGCTGGGACGGGCGGGGACGGGCTGGGACGGGCTGTGGTGGGCTAGGGACAGGCTGTGGTGTGCTGGGACGGGCTGTGGTGGGCTGGGACGGGCTGTGGTGGTCTGGAACAGGCTGTGGTGGGTTGGGACAGGCTGGGACATGCTGGGACGGTGTGTGGTGGACTGGGATGGTCTGTGGTGTGCTGGGACCATCTGTGGTGGGCAGGGATGGGCTGTGGTGGGCCGTGGTGGGCTCGGACGGGCCGTGGTGAACCGTGGTGGGCTGTGGTGGGCCGTGGTGGGCCGTTTTGAGCCGGTATGGGAAGGGATGGGCTGTGGTGGGCCGTGGTGGGCTGGGACAGGTCATGGTGGGCTGGGACAGGTCATGGTGGGCTGGGACAGGTCATGGAGGGCTGAGATGGCCCGTGGTGAACTGTGGTGGGCTGTGGTGGGCCGTGGTTGGCTGGGACGGGCCATGGTGGGCTGGGACGGGCTGGGACAGGATCCGGTGGGCTGGGACGGGCTGTGGTGGGCTGTGATGGGCTGTGGTGTGCTGGGATGGGCTGTGGTGTGCTGGGACGGGCTGGAACGGGCTGGGACGGGATGGGACGGGCTGGGACTGGCTGGGACAGGCTGTGGTGGGCTGGGACGGGCTGTGGTGTGCTGGGACGGGCTGTGGTGGGCTGGGACGGGCTGTTGTGGGCTGGGACGGTGTGTGGTGGTCTGGGACGGTGTGTGGTGGGCTGGAACGGTCTGTGGTGGGCTGGGATGGTCTGTGGTGGGCTGGGACGTGCTGTGGTGGGCTGGGACGGTCTGCGACGGGCTGGGACGACTGTGGTGTGCTGGGACGGGCTGTGCTGGTCTGTGGTGGGCTGGGACGGGTGGGGACGGGCTGTGGTGGCCTGTGATGGGCTGGGACGGGCTGTGGTGTGCTGGGACGGGCTGTGGTGGACGGGGACGGGCTGTGGTGTGCTGGGACGGGCTGTGCTGGTCTGTGGTGGGCTGGGACGTGCGGGGACGGGCTGTGGTGGGCTGGGACGGGCTGTGGTGGGCTGGGACGGGCTGTGGTGTGCTGGGACGGGCTGTGGTGGTCTTGGACGGGCTGTGGTGTGCTGGGACGGGCTGTGGTGGGTGGGGACGGGCTGTGGTGTGCTGGGACGGGCTGTGGTGGGCGGGGACGGGCTGTGGTGTGCTGGGACGGGCGGGGACGGGCTGTGGTGGGCTGGGACGGGCTGTGGTGGGCTGGGACGGGCTGTGGTGGTCTTGGACGGGCTGTGGTGTGCTGGGACGGGCTGTGGTGGGCGGGGACGGGCTGTGGTGTGCTGGGACGGGCTGTGGTGGGTAGGGATGGGCTGTGTTGGGGGGGGTCGGGCTGTGGTGGGCGGGGTCGGGCTGTGGTGTCCGGGGACGGGCTGTGGTGTGCTGGGACGGGGTGGGACGAGCTGTGGTGGGCGGAGACTGTGGTGTGCTGGGACGGGCTGTGGTGGGCGGGGACGGGCTGTGGTGGGCGGGGACGGGCTGGGACAGGCTGTGGTGGGCTGGAACGGGCTGTGGTGTGCTGGGACGGGCTGTGGTAATCTGTAACGGGCTGTGTTGGGCTGGGACTGGCTGTGGTTAGCTGAGTCGGGCTGAGATGAGCTGGGATTGGCTAGAACGGGCTGGGAAGGGCTGTGGTGGGCTGGGACGGGCTGTGGTGGGCCGTGGTGGGCGAAGACGGGCCGTGGTGAATTGTGGTGGGCTGTGGTGGGCCGTGGTGGGCCGTTTTGAGCTGGTATTGGAAGGGATGGGCTGTGGTGGGCCGTGGTGGGCTGGGACAGGTCATGGTGGGCTGGGACAGGTCATGGTGGGCTGGGACAGGTCATGGAGGGCTGAGATGGCCCGTGTTGAGCTGTGGTGGGCTGTGGTGGGCCGTGGTTGGCTGGGACGGGCCATGGTGGGCTGGGACGGGCTGGGACAGGATCCGGTGGGCTGGGACGGGCTGTGGTGGGCTGTGATGGGCTGTGGTGGGCTGGGATGGGCTGTGGTGTGCTGGGACGGGCTGGAACGGGCTGGGACGGGATGGGACGGGCTGGGACTGGCTGGGACAGGCTGTGGTGGGCTGGAACGGGCTGTGGTGGGCTGGGACGGGCTGTGGTGGGCTGGGACGGGCTGTGGAGGGCTGGGACGGGCTGTGGTGGGCTGGGACGGTGTGTGGTGGGCTGGGACTGTGTGTGGTGGGCTGGAACGGTCTGTGGTGGGCTGGGACGGTCTGTGGCGGGCTGTGGTGGGCTGGGACAAGCTGTGGTGTGCTGGGACGGGCTGTGGTGGGCTGTGACGGGCTGCGATTGGCTTCGACGGGCTGGGACTTGCTGTGGTGTGCTGGGACGAGCTGGGACGGGCTGGGACAAGCTGTAGTGTGCTGGGACGGGCTGCGGTGGGCGGGGACGGGCGATGGTGGCCTAGGACGGTCTGTGGTGGGCTGGGACGGGCTGTGGTGGGCTGGGACGGGCTGTGGTGGGCTGTGGTGGGTTCTGGTGAGCTTGAGACGGGCTGTGGTGGGCTGCGACGGGCTGGGACGGGCTCTGGTGGTCTGGAACAGGCTGTGGTGTGCTGGGACGGGCTGTGGTGGGCTGTGGTGTGCTGGGACGGGCTGTGGTGGGCTGGGACGGGCTGCGACGGGCTGGGACGACTGTGGTGTGCTGGGACGGGCTGTGCTGGTCTGTGGTGGGCTTGGACGGGTGGGGACGGGCTGTGGTGGGCTGTGATGGGCTGTGGTGGGCTGTGGTGTGCTGGGACGGGCTGTGGTGGACGGGGACGGGCTGTGGTGTGCTGGGACGGGCTGTGCTGGTCTGTGGTGGGCTGGGATGTGCGGGGACGGGCTGTGGTGGGCTGGGACGGGCTGTGGTGGGCTGGGACGGGCTGTGGTGTGCTGGGACGGGCTGTGTTGTGCTGGGACGGGCTGTGGTGGGCGGGGACGGGCTGTGGTGTGCTGGGACGGGCTGTGGTGGGCGGGGACGGGCTGTGGTGGGCTGGGACGGGCTGTGGTGGGCGGGGACGGGCTGTGGTGTGCTGGGACGGGCTGTGCTGGTCTGTGGTGGGCTGGGACGGGCTGTGGTGGTCTTGGACGGGCTGTGGTGTGCTGGGACGGGCTGTGGTGGGCGGGGACGGGCTGTGGTGTGCTGGGACGGGCTGTGGTGGGCGGGGACAGGCTGTGGTGGGCTGGGACGGGCGGGGACGGGCTGTGGTGGGCTGGGACGGGCTGTGGTGGGCTGGGACGGGCTGTGGTGGTCTTGGACGGGCTGTGGTGTGCTGGGACGGGCTGTGGTGGGCGGGGACGGGCTGTGGTGTGCTGGGACGGGCTGTGGTGGGCGGGGACGGGCTGTGGTGTGCTGGGACGGTCTGTGGTGGGCAGGGATGGGCTGTGTTGGGGGGGGTCGGGCTGTGGTGGGCGGGGTCGGGCTGTGGTGTGCGGGGACGGGCTGTGGTGTGCTGGGACGGGGTGGGACGATCTGTGGTGGGCGGAGACTGGCTGTGGTGGGCTGGGACGGGCTGTGGTGTGCTGGGACGGGCTGTGGTGGGCGGGGACGGGCTGGGACGCGCTGTGGTGGGCTGGAACGGGCTGTGGTGAATGCGACGGGCTGTGGTAAGCTGTAACGGGCTGTGTTGGGCTGGGACTGGCTGTGGTTAGCTGAGTCGGGCTGGGATGAGCTGGGATTGGCTAGAACGGGCTGGGAAGGACTGTGGTGGGCTGGGACGGGCTGTGGTGGGCCGTGGTGGGCGGGGACGGGCCGTGGTGAATTGTGGTGGGCTGTGGTGGGCCGTGGTGGGCCGTTTTGAGCTGGTATGGGAAGGGATGGGTTGTGGTGGGCCGTGGTGGGCTGGGACAGGTCATGGTGGTCTGAGATGGCCCGTGGTGAACTGTGGTGGGCTGTGGTGGGCCGTGGTGGGCTGGTATGGGCCGTGGTTGGCTGTGGTGGGCCGTTTTGCGCCGGTATGGGAAGGGATGGGCTGTGGTGGGCCGTGGTGGTCTGGGACAGGTCATGGTGGTCTGAGACGGCCCGTGGTGAACTGTGGTGGGCTGTGGTGGGCCGTGGTGGGCTGGGATGGGCCGTGGTGGGCTGTGGTGGGCCGTGGTGGTCTGGGACAGGCTGTGGTGGGCTTTGGTGGGTTCTGGTGAGCTTGAGACGGGCTGTGGTGGGCTGTGGTGGGTTCTGGTGAGCTTGAGACGGGCTGTGGTGGGCTGGGACGGGCTGTGGTGTGCTGGGACGGGCTGTGGTGTGCTGGGACGGGCTGTGGTTGGCTGCGACGGGCTGTGGTTGGCTGCGACGGGTTGTGGTGTGCTGCGACGAGCTGTGGTGGGCTTGGACGGGCTGTGGTGTGCTGGGCCGTGCTGGGACGGGCTGTGGTGTGCTGGGACGGGCTGTGGTGTGCTGGGACGGGCTGTGGTGGGCTGGGACGGGCTGTGGTGGGCTGGGCCGTGATGGGACGGGCTGTGGTGTGCTGGGACGGGCTGTGGTGGGCTGCAACGGGCTGGGACGGGCTGTGGTGTGCTGAGACGGGCCGTGGTGGGCTGGGACGGGACGTGGTGGGCTGGGACGGGCTGTGGTGGGCTGGGACGGGCTGTGGTGGGTCGGGACAAGCTGGGACTGGCTGTGGTGGGCTGTGACGGGCTGTCGTGGGCTGGGATGGGCTAGGATGGGCTGTGGTGGGCTGTGACCAGCTGTGGTGGGCTGGGACGGGCTGGGACGCTCTGGGACGGGCCGTGGTGGGCTGGGACGGGCCGTGGTGGGCTGGGACGGGCTGGGACGGGCCGTGGTGGGCTGGGACAGGCTGTGGTGGGCCGTAGTGGGCTGTGGTGGGCCGTGTTGGGCCGGGACGAGCTGCGGTGAGCCGGGACGGGCTTTGGTGGGCTGGGATGGGCTGCGGTGGGCGGGGACGGGCTGCGGTGGGCGGGGACGGGCTGCGGTGGGCGGGGACGGGCTGTGGTGGGTTGGTACTTCAAGTGGTGGGCTGGGACGGGCTGTGATAAGCTGTAACCGGCTGTGGTGGGCTGTGGTGGTCTGGGACAGGTTGTGGTGAGCTGCGCTGGGCTGGGATGGGCTGCGCTGGGCTGGGACGGGCTGCGGTAGGCGGGGACGGGCTGTGGTGGTCTGGGACATACTGTGGTGGGCTGGGACGGGCTGGGACGGGCTGTGGTGCTCTGTGGTGGGCTGGGACGGGCTGTGGTGGGTTGTGGTGAGCTGAGACGGGCTGTGGTGAAATTGGACGGGCTGTGGTGGGCTGTGGTGTGCTGGGACATGCTGTGGTGAACTGGGAAGGGCTCTGGTGGTCTGGAATGGGCTGTGGTGGGCTGGGACGGGCCGTGGCGGACTGCGTTGGGCTGGGACGGGCTGTGGTGGGCTGGGACAGGCTCTGGTGCGCTGTGGTGGGCTGTGGTGGGCTATGATGCGCTGTGGTGGGTTGTGGTGAGCTAGAACGGGTTGTGGTGGGCTGGGACGGGCTATAGTGGGCTGGGACGGGATTGTGGTGGGCTGGGACGGGCTCTGATGGTCTGCGGCGGCCGTGGTGGGCTGGGACGGGCTGTGGTGGGCTGGGACGGGCTGGGAAGGGCTGTGGTGGGTTGTGGTGAGCTGGGACGACCTCTGGTGGGCTGGGACGGGCTGTGACGGGCTGTGGTGGGCTGTGGTAAGCTGGGACGGGCTCAGGTGGGTTAGGACAGGCTGTGGTGCGCTGTTGTTGGCTGGGACGGGCTGTGGTGGGCGGGGACGGGCTTTGGTGGGTTAGTGGTGGGCTGGGACGACCTCTTGTTGTCTGGGACGGGCTGTGGTGGGCTGTGGTGAGCTGGGACGGGCTCTGGTGGGTTGGCACGGGGCGTGGTGGGTTGTGGTGGGCTGGGACGGGCTGTGGTGGGCTGGGACGGGCTCTGGTGGTCTGGGACATACTGTGGTGGGCTGGGACGGGCTGGGACGGGCTGTGGTGCTCTGTGGTGGGCTGGGACGTGCCGTGGTGGACCGTGGTGGGCTTGGATGGGCCGTGGTGGGCTTGGATGGGCCGTGGTGGGCTGTGGTCTGCCGTGGTGGGCTGTGGTCGGCCGTGGTGGGCTGTGGTGGGCGGTGGTCGGTTGTGGTGGGCTGGGACGGGCTGTGGTGGGCTGAGATGGGATGTGGTGGTCTGGGACAGGCTGTAATGGGCTGGGATGGGCTGTGGTGCGCCTTGGTGGGCTGTGTTGGGCCCGGATGGGCCGTGGTGGGCTGTGGTGGGCCGTGGTGGGCTGGGACGGGCCGTGGTTGGCTGGGACGGGCTGTGGTGGGCTGTGGTGTGATGGGACGGGCTGTGGTGGGCTGGGATCGGCTGGGATAGGCTGTGGTTGGTTATGGTGGGCTGGGAAGAGCTGTGGTGGTCTGGGACAAGCTGTGGTGGGCTGTGGTGGGCTGGGACGGGCTGTGGTGGGCTGGGACGGGCTGTAGTGGGCTGAGGCGGACTGTGGTGGGCTTCACGGGCTGTGGTGGGCTGTGGTGGTCTGTGGTGGCTTGGGACGTGCTGTGGTGGGCTGGGACGGGCTGTGGTGTGTTCTGAAGGGCTGTGGTGGGCTGTGGTGGGTTGGGACGGGCAGTGGTGGGCTGGGACGGGCTGTGGTGGGCTGGGACGGTCTGGTGTGGGCTGTGGTAAGCTGGGACGATCTGTGGTGGGCTGTGATGGGCTGTGGTGGGCTGAGACGGGCCGTGGTGGGCTGGGACGGGCTGGTACTTGCTGTGGTGGGCTGTTACGGGCTGTGGTGTGCTGTGAGAGGCTGTGGTCGTCTGGGACGAGCTGGGACGGGCTGTGGTGGGCTGGGACGGGCTGTGGTGGGCTGGGACGGGCTGTGGTGGGCTGGGACGGGCTGTGGTGGGCCGTAGTGGGCTGTGGTGGGCTGGGACGGGCTGTGGTGGTCTGTGACAAGCTCTTGTGGGCTGTGGTGGTCTGGGACGAGCTGTGGTGGGCTCTGGTGGGCTCTGGTGGGCTGGGACGGGCTGTCGTGGGCTGGGACGGGTTGGGATAGGCTGCGGTGGGCCGTGGTGTGCTGTGGTGGGCCGTGGTGGGCTGGGATAGGCTGTGGTGAGCTGAGACGGGCTCTGGAGGTCTGTGGTGGGCTAGGACCGCTTGTGGTGGGCTGGGACGGGCTGTGGTGGGCCGTGGTGGGCTGTGGTGGACTTTTGTGGGCCGTGGTGGGCTGGGACGGGCTGTGGTGGGCTGGGACGGGCTGCAGTGGGTTGTGGAGAGCTGGGACGGGCTGTGGTGTGCTGTGGTGGGCCGGGACGGGCCGTGGTGGGCTGTGGTGCGCCGTGTTTATCTGGGACGAGCTGTGGTGGGCCATGGCGGGCCGTGGTGGGCTGGGACGGGCCGTGGTTTACCGTGGTGGGCTGAAACAGGCTGTGGTGACCTGTGGTGGGCTGTGGTGACCGGTGGTGGGCTGTGGTGACCTGTGGTGGGCTGTGGTGGGCTAGGACGGGCTGCGGTGGGCTGGGACGGGCTGCGGTGGGCTGGGATAAGCTGTGTTGGGCTGCGACGGGCTGTGGTAGGCTGGGATGAGCTGTGGAGGGTTGGGACGGGCTGTGGAGGGTTGTGGAGGGCTGTGCTGGGCTTGGACAGGCTGTGGTGGGCTGAGATGGGCCGTGGTGGTCCGTGGTGGGCTGGGACGGGCCGTGCTGGGCTAGGACGGGCTCTGGTGAGCTGTGGTGGGCTGTGGTGGACCGCGGTGGGCTGTGATGGGCTGTGGTGTGCTGTGAGAGGCTGTGGTAATCTGGGACGAGCTGGGACGACCTCTTGTGGTCTGGGACGGGCTGTGGTGGGCTGTGGTGGGCTGGGACGGGCTGTGGTGGGCTAGGACGGGCTGTAGTGGGCTGAGGCGTGCTGTGGTGGGCTGGGACGGGCTGTGGTGGGCTGTGGTGGCCTGGGACGAGCTGTGGTGGGCTGGGACGGGCTGTGGTGGGCTGTGGTGGGTTCTGAAGGGCTGTGGTGGGCTGTGGTGGGTTGGGACGCGCTGTGGTGGGTAGGGACGGGCTGTGGTGAGCTGAGACGGGCTGTGGTGGGCTGAAATTTGCTGGGACGGCTGGGACGGGCTGTGGTGGGCTGGGACGGGCTGCGGTGGGCTAGGACGGGCCGTGGTGGGCTGGGACGGACTGGTACTTGATGTGGTGGGCTGGGACGGGCTGCGGTGGGCTGGGACGGTCTGTGGTGGTCTGGGACAAGCTGGGAAAAGCTGTGGTGGGCTGGGACGGGCTGTGGTGGGCTGGGACAGGCTGGGACGGGCTGTGGTGGGCTGGGACAGGCTGGGACGGGCTGTGGTGGGCTGGGACGAGTTGTGGTGGGCTGGGACGGGCTGACATGGGCTGGGACGGGCTGGGACGCCTTGGACGGGTTGTGGTGGGCGGTGACGGGTTGTGGTGGGCGGGGACGGGCTTTGGTGGGCTGTGGTGGGCTGGAACGGGCTTTGGTGGGCTGGGACGGGCTGTGGTGGGCTGGGACGAGCTGTGGTGGGCTGGGACGGGCTGAGATGGGCTTGGACGGGCTGGGACACCTTGGACGGGCTGTGGTGGGCGGTGACGGGTTGTGGTGGGCGGTGACGGGTTGTGGTGGGCTGGGACGGGCTTGGATGTGCTGTGGTGGGCGGGCACGGTCTGTGGTGGGCTGGAACGGGCTGTGGTGGGTTGGGACGGGCTGTGGTAAGCTGTAATGGGCTGTGGTGGGTTGTGGTGGGCTGGGCTGGGCCGTGGTGGGTTGGGACGTGCCGTGGTGGGCCGGGACCGGTCTTGGTTGGCTGGGACGGGCCGTGGTGGGCCGGGAAGGGCCGTAGTGGGTGGGGACAAGTTGTGGTGGGCGGGGACAAGTTGTGGTGGGCAGGGACGGGCTGTGGTGGGCGGGGATGGGCTGTGGTGGGCGGGGACGGGCTGTGGTGAGCGGGGACGGGCTTTGGTGGGCTGTGGTGGGCTGGGACGAGCTGTGGTGGGCTGGGACGGGCTGTGGTGGGCTGTGGTGGGCTGGGACGGGCTGTGGTGGGCTGGGACGGACTGTGGTGTCCTGGGACGGGCTGTGGTGTGCTGGGACGGGCTGTGGTCTGCTGGGACGGGCTGTGGTGGGCTGGGACTGGCACTGGTGGGCCGGGACGTGCTGTGGTAGGCTGTGGTGTGCTGGGATGGGCTGTCGTGGGCTGGGACGGGCTGTGGTGGGCTGGGACGGGCTGTGGTGGGCTGGGACGGGCTGTGGTGGGCTGGGACGGGCTGGGACGGGCTGGGAAGTGCTGGGACGGGCTGTGGTGGGCCGGGAAGGGCTGTGGTTGGCTGGGACAGGCTGTGGTGGGCTGGGACGGGCTGTGGTGGGCTGGGACGGGCTGGGACGGGTTGGGAAGGGCTGGGACGCGCTGTGGTGTGCTGGGATGGGCTGTGGTGGGCTGGGACGGACTGTGGTGGGCTGGGACAAGCTGTGGTGGGCTGTGGTGGGCTGGGACGGGCTCTGGTTGGCTGGGACAAGCTGTGGTGGGCTGTGGTGGGCTGAAAAGGGCTTTGGAGGGCTGGGACGGGCTGTGGTGGGCTGGGACGGGATGCGGTGGGCCGTGGTGGGCTGTGGTGGGCCGTGGTGGGCTGGGACAGGCTGTGGTGGGCTATGACGTGCCGTGGTGTGCCGTGGTGAACTGTTGTGGGCTGTGGTAAGCCGTGGTGGGTTGTGGTGGGCCGTGGTGGGCTGTGGTCGGACGTGGTGGGCTGGGACAAGCTGTGGTGGGCTGGGACGGGCCGTGGTGGGCCAGGACCGGCCTTGGTTGGCCGTGACGGGCCGTGGTGGGCCGGGCCGGTCTGTAATGGGCGGGGACAAGTTGTGGTGGGCGGGGACAGGCTGTGGTGAGACGGGAAGGGCAGTGGTGGCCTGGGACGGGCTGGGACGGGCTGTGTTGGGCGGGGACGGGCTTTGGTGGGCTCTGGTGGGCTGGAACGGGCTCTGGTGGGCTGGGACGGGCTGTGGTAAGCTGTAATGGGCTGTGGTGGGCTTGGACGGGTTGTGGTGGGTTCTGGTGAGCTGAGATGGGCTGGGACGGGCTGGGACGGGCTGTGGTGGGCTGTATTGGGCTATGGTGGGCTGTGGTGGGCTGCGACGGGCTGTGGCGGTCTGGGACGGGCTGTGGTGGGCTGTGGTGGGACGGGACGGGCTGTGGTGGGCTGGGACGGGCTGTGGTGGTCTACGGTAGCCTGTGGTGTGCTGTAGTGGCCTGTGGTGGGCTGGGACGGGCTGTGGTGGGCTGGGACAGGCTGTGGTGGGCTGTGGTTGGACGGGACGGGCTGCGGTGAGCCAGGACGGGCTGTGGTGTGCTGAGACGGGCTGTGGTGGGACGGGATGGGCTATGGTGGGCCGGGACAAGCTGTGGTAGGTTGGGACGGGCTCTGGTGGACTGGGACGGCCTCTGCTGGGCTGGAACAGGCCGTGGTGGGCTGGGATGGGCTGTGGTGGGGTGTGGTGAGCTGAGACGGTTTGGGACGGGCTGAAACGGGCTGGGCCGGCTCTGGGGGTCTGGGAGGGCCTGGGAAGGCCTGTGGTGGGCTGGGACGAGCTGGGACGGGCTGGGACGGGCAGTGGTGGGCTGGGACGGGCAGTGGTGGGCTGAGGTGGGCCGCGGTGGGCCGGGACGGACCATGGTGGGCCGGGACGGGCGGTGATGGGCCTGGACGGGCCGTGGTGGACTGTATTGGGCTGGGACCGGCTTTGGTGGGCCGGGACGTGCTGTTGTAGGCTGTGGTGTGCTGGGACGGGCTGTGGTGGGCTGGGACGGGCTGTGGTGGGCTGGGACGCGCTGTGGTGGGCTGGGACGCACTGTGGTGGGCTGGGACGCGCTGTGGTGGGCTGGGACGGGCTGTGGTGGACTGGGACGGGCTGTGGTGGGCTGGGACGCGCTGCGGTGGGCTGGGAAGGGCTCGGACGGGCTGTGGTGGGCCAGGACCGGCCTTGGTTGGCCATGACGGGCCGTGGTGGGCCGGGCTGGGCTGTAGTGGGCGGGGACAAGTTGTGGTGGGCGGGGACAGGCTGTGGTGAGCAGGGAAGGGCTGTGGTGGCCTGGGACGGGCTGGGACGGGCTGTGGTGAGCGGGGACGGGCTGTGGTGGGCGGGGACGGGCTTTGGTGGGCTCTGGTGGGCTGGAACGGGGTCTGGTGGGCTAGGACGGGCTGTGGTAAGCTGTAATGGGCCGTGGTGGGCTTGGACGGGCTGTGGTGGGTTGTGGTGAGCTAAGACGGGCTGTGGTGGGCTGTATTGGGCTGTGGTGGGCTGTATTGGGCTGTGGTGGGCTGTATTGGGCTGTGGCGGGCTGGGATGGGCTGTGGTGGGCTGTGGTGGGACGGGACGGGCTGTGGTGGGCTGGGACGGGCTGTGGTGGTCTACGGTAGCCTGTGGTGTGCTGTAGTGGCCTGTGGTGGGCTGGGACGGGCTGTGGTGGGCTGGGACAGGCTGTGGTGGGCTGTGGTGGGACGGGACGGGCTGTGGTGAGCCAGGACGGGCTGTGGTGTGCTGAGATGGGCTGTGGTGGGACGGGACGGGCTGTGGTGGGACGGGATGGGCTGTGGTGGGACGGGACGGGCTGTGGTGTGCCGGGACAGGCTGTGGTGGGCTGGGACGCGCTGTGGTGCACTGGGACGAATTGTGGTGGGCTGGGACGGGCTGTGGTGAGCCGTGGTGGGCTGTTGTGGGCTGGGACGGGCCGTGGTGAACTCTGGTGGGTTGGGACGGGCTGTGGGGGGCTGGGTCGGGCTAAGACGGGCTGTGGTGGGCTGGGACGGGTCGCAGTGGGCTGGGACAGGCTGTGGTGGGCTGGGACGGGCTATGGTGGGCCGGGACAAGCTGTGGTAGGTTGGGACGGGCTCTGGTGGACTGGAACGGCCTCTGCTGGGCTGGAACAGGCCGTGGTGGGCTGGGATGGGCTGTGGTGGGGTGTGGTGAGCTGAGACGGTCTGGGAGGGGCTGAAACGGGCTGGGCCGGCTCTGGGGGTCTGGGAGGGGCTGGGAAGGCCTGTAGTGGGCTGGGACGAGCTGGGACGGGCTGGGACGGGCAGTGGTGGGCTGGGACGGGCAGTGGTGGGCTGGGACGGGCTGTGGTGGGCTGGGACGGGCTGTGGTGGGCTGAGGTGGGCCGCGGTGGGCCGGGACGGACCATGGTGGGCCGGGACGGGCGGTGATGGGCCTGGACGGGCCGTGGTGGACAGTAGTGGGCTGGGACGGGCTTTGGTGGTCCGGGACGTGCTGTTGTAGGCTGTGGTGTGCTGGGAAGGGCTGTGGTGGGCTGGGACGGGCTGTGGTGGTCTGCGGTAGGCTGTGGTGTGCTGTAGTGGCCTGTGGTGGGCTGGGACAAGCTGTGGTGGGCTGTGTTTGGCTGTGGTGGGTTGTGGTGGGCTGGGACAGGCTGTGGTGAGTTGAGACGGGCTGTGGTGGGCTGGGACAGGATGTTATGGGCTGGGATGGGCTGTGGTGGGTTGGGACGGGCTCTGGTGCGCTGTGTTGGGTTTTGATGAGCTGAGACAGTCTGTGGTGGGTTGGGACGGGCTGTGGATAGCTGTGAAGGGCTGTGGTGGGCTTGGACAGGCTGTGGTGGGTTGAGATCTGTCGTGGTGGGCCGTGGTGGGCTGGGACAGGCTGTGGTGTGCTGGGATGGGCCGTGGTGTGCTGGGACGGGCCGTGGTGGGCCGAGACGGGCCGTGGTTGGCCGGGACGGTCCGTGGTAATCAGGGACGGGCCGTGGTGGGCTGGGACGGGCTGTGGTGGGCTGGGACCAGCTGTGACGGGCTGGAACGGGCTGTGGTGGGCTGGGACGGGCTGTGGTGGGCTGGGATGGGATGCGGTTGGCCGTGGTGGGCTGTGGTGGGCCGTGGTGGGCTGGGACAGGCTGTGGTGGGCTATGACGTGCCGTGGTGTGCCGTGGTGAACTGTGGTGGGCTGTGGTAAGCCGTGGTGGGTTGTGGTGGGCCGTGGTGGGCTGTGGTCGGACGTGGTGGGCTGGGACGGGCCATGGTGGGCCAGGACCGGCCTTGGTTGGCCGTGACGGGCCGTGGTGGGCCGGGCCAGGCTGTAGTGGGCAGGGACAAGTTGTGGTGGGCGGGGACAGGCTGTGGTGAGCAGGGACGGGCTGTGGTGGCCTGGGACGGGCTGTGGTGAGCGGGGACGGGCTGTATTGGGCGGGGACGGGCTTTGGTGGGCTCTGCTGGGCTGGAACGGGCTCTGCTGGGCTGGAACGGGCTGGAACGAGCTGTAATGGGCTGTGGTGGGCTGTGGTCGGTTGTGGTGGGCTGGGACGGGCTGTGGTGGGCTGAGATGGGATGTGGTGGTCTGGGACAGGCTGTAATGGGCTGGGATGGGCTGTGGTGCGCCTTGGTGGGCTGTGTTGGGCCCGGATGGGCCGTGGTGGGCTGTGGTGGGCCGTGGTGGGCTGGGACGGGCCGTGGTTGGCTGGGACGGGCTGTGGTGGGCTGTGGTGTGATGGGACGGGCTGTGGTGGGCTGGGATCGGCTGGGATAGGCTGTGGTTGGTTATGGTGGGCTGGGAAGAGCTGTGGTGGTCTGGGACAAGCTGTGGTGGGCTGTGGTGGGCTGGGACGGGCCGTGGTGGGCTGGGACGGGCTGTAGTGGGCTGAGGCGGACTGTGGTGGGCTTCACGGGCTGTGGTGGGCTGTGGTGGTCTGTGGTGGCTTGGGACGTGCTGTGGTGGGCTGGGACGGGCTGTGGTGTGTTCTGAAGGGCTGTGGTGGGCTGTGGTGGGTTGGGACACGCTGTGGTGGGCTGGGACGGGCAGTGGTGGGCTGGGACGGGCTGTGGTGGGCTGGGACGGTCTGGTGTGGGCTGTGGTAAGCTGGGACGATCTGTGGTGGGCTGTGATGGGCTGTGGTGGGCTGAGACGGGCCGTGGTGGGCTGGGACGGGCTGGTACTTGCTGTGGTGGGCTGTTACGGGCTGTGGTGTGCTGTGAGAGGCTGTGGTGGTCTGGGACGAGCTGGGACGGGCTGTGGTGGGCTGGGACGGGCTGTGGTGGGCTGGGACGGGCTGTGGTGGGCTGGGACGGGCTGTGGTGGGCCGTAGTGGGCTGTGGTGGGCTGGGACGGGCTGTGGTGGTCTGTGACAAGCTCTTGTGGGCTGTGGTGGTCTGGGACGAGCTGTGGTGGGCTCTGGTGGGCTCTGGTGGGCTGGGACGGGCTGTCGTGGGCTGGGACGGGCTGTCGTGGGCTGGGACGGGTTGGGATAGGCTGCGGTGGGCCGTGGTGTGCTGTGGTGGGCCGTGGTGGGCTGGGATAGGCTGTGGTGAGCTGAGACGGGCTCTGGAGGTCTGTGGTGGGCTAGGACCGCTTGTGGTGGGCTGGGACGGGCTGTGGTGGGCCGTGGTGGGCTGTGGTGGACTTTTGTGGGCCGTGGTGGGCTGGGACGGGCTGTGGTGGGCTGGGACGGGTTGCGGTGGGTTGTGGAGAGCTGGGACGGGCTGTGGTGTGCTGTGGTGGGCCGGGACGGGCCGTGGTGGGCTGTGGTGCGCCGTGTTTATCTGGGACGAGCTGTGGTGGGCCATGGCGGGCCGTGGTGGGCTGGGACGGGCCGTGGTTTATCGTGGTGGGCTGAAACAGGCTGTGGTGACCTGTGGTGGGCTGTGGTGACCGGTGGTGGGCTGTGGTGACCTGTGGTGGGCTGTGGTGGGCTAGGACGGGCTGCGGTGGGCTGGGACGGGCTGCGGTGGGCTGGGATAAGCTGTGTTGGGCTGCGACGGGCTGTGGTAGGCTGGGATGAGCTGTGGAGGGTTGGGACGGGCTGTGGAGGGTTGTGGAGGGCTGTGCTGGGCTTGGACAGGCTGTGGTGGGCTGAGATGGGCCGTGGTGGTCCGTGGTGGGCTGGGACGGGCCGTGCTGGGCTAGGACGGGCTCTGGTGAGCTGTGGTGGGCTGTGGTGGACCGCGGTGGGCTGTGATGGGCTGTGGTGTGCTGTGAGAGGCTGTGGTAATCTGGGACGAGCTGGGACGACCTCTTGTGGTCTGGGACGGGCTGTGGTGGGCTGTGGTGGGCTGGGACGGGCTGTGGTGTGCTAGGACGGGCTGTAGTGGGCTGAGGCGTGCTGTGGTGGGCTGGGACGGGCTGTGGTGGGCTGTGGTGGGTTGGGACGCGCTGTGGGTGGGTAGGGACGGGCTGTGGTGAGCTGAGACGGGCTGTGGTGGGCTGGGATTTGCTGGGACGGCTGGGACGGGCTGTGGTGGGCTGGGACGGGCTGCGGTGGGCTAGGACGGGCCGTGGTGGGCTGGGACGGACTGGTACTTGATGTGGTGGGCTGGGACGGGCTGCGGTGGGCTGGGACGGTCTGTGGTGGTCTGGGACAAGCTGGGAAAAGCTGTGGTGGGCTGGGACGGGCTGTGGTGGGCTGGGACAGGCTGGGACGGGCTGTGGTGGGCTGGGACAGGCTGGGACGGGCTGTGGTGGGCTGGGACGAGTTGTGGTGGGCTGGGATGGGCTGACATGGGCTGGGACGGGCTGGACGCCTTGGACGGGTTGTGGTGGGCGGTGACGGGTTGTGGTGGGCGGGGACGGGCTTTGGTGGGCTGTGGTGGGCTGGAACGGGCTTTGGTGGGCTGGGACGGGCTGTGGTGGGCTGGGACGAGCTGTGGTGGGCTGGGACGGGCTGAGATGGGCTTGGACGGGCTGGGACGCCTTGGACGGGCTGTGGGTGGGCGGTGACGGGTTGTGGTGGGCGGTGACGGGTTGTGGTGGGCTGGGACGGGCTTGGATGTGCTGTGGTGGGCGGGGCACGGTCTGTGGTGGGCTGGAACGGGCTGTGGTGGGTTGGGACGGGCTGTGGTAAGCTGTAATGGGCTGTGGTGGGTTGTGGTGGGCTGGGCTGGGCCGTGGTGGGTTGGGACGTGCCGTGGTGGGCCGGGACCGGTCTTGGTTGGCTGGGACGGGCCGTGGTGGGCCGGGAAGGGCCGTAGTGGGTGGGGACAAGTTGTGGTGGGCTGGGACAAGGTTTGGTGGGCAGGGACGGGCTGTGGTGGGCGGGGATGGGCTGTGGTGGGCGGGGACGGGCTGTGGTGAGCGGGGACGGGCTTTGGTGGGCTGTGGTGGGCTGGGACGAGCTGTGGTGGGCTGGGACGGGCTGTGGTGGGCTGTGGTGGGCTGGGACGGGCTGTGGTGGGCTGGGACGGACTGTGGTGGGCTGGGACGGACTGTGGTGTCCTGGGACGGGCTGTGGTGTGCTGGGACGGGCTGTGGTCTGCTGGGACGGGCTGTGGTGGGCTGGGACTGGCACTGGTGGGCCGGGACGTGCTGTGGTAGGCTGTGGTGTGCTGGGATGGGCTGTCGTGGGCTGGGACGGGCTGTGGTGGGCTGGGACGGGCTGTGGTGGGCTGGGACGGGCTGTGGTGGGCTGGGACGGGCTGTGGTGGGCTGGGACGGGCTGGGACGGGCTGGGAAGTGCTGGGACGGGCTGTGGTGGGCCGGGAAGGGCTGTGGTTGGCTGGGACAGGCTGTGGTGGGCTGGGAACGGGCTGTGGTGGGCTGGGACGGGCTGGGACGGGTTGGGAAGGGCTGGGACGCGCTGTGGTGTGCTGGGATGGGCTGTGGTGGGCTGGGACGGACTGTGGTGGGCTGGGACAAGCTGTGGTGGGCTGGTGGTGGTGGGCTGGGACGGGCTCTGGTTGGCTGGGACAAGCTGTGGTGGGCTGTGGTGGGCTGAAAAGGGCTTTGGAGGGCTGGGACGGGCTGTGGTGGGCTGGGACGGGATGCGGTGGGCCGTGGTGGGCTGTGGTGGGCCGTGGTGGGCTGGGACAGGCTGTGGTGGGCTATGACGTGCCGTGGTGTGCCGTGGTTAACTGTGGTGGGCTGTGGTAAGCCGTGGTGGGTTGTGGTGGGCCGTGGTGGGCTGTGGTCGGACGTGGTGGGCTGGGACAAGCTGTGGTGGGCTGGGACGGGCCGTGGTGGGCCAGGACCGGCCTTGGTTGGCCGTGACGGGCCGTGGTGGGCCGGGCCGGTCTGTAATGGGCGGGGACAAGTTGTGGTGGGCGGGGACAGGCTGTGGTGAGCAGGGAAGGGCAGTGGTGGCCTGGGACGGGCTGGGACGGGCTGTGTTGGGCGGGGACGGGCTTTGGTGGGCTCTGGTGGGCTGGAACGGGCTCTGGTGGGCTGGGACGGGCTGTGGTAAGCTGTAATGGGCTGTGGTGGGCTTGGACGGGTTGTGGTGGGTTGTGGTGAGCTGAGATGGGCTGGGACGGGCTGGGACGGGCTGTGGTGGGCTGTATTGGGCTATGGTGGGCTGTGGTGGGCTGCGACGGGCTGTGGCGGGCTGGGACGGGCTGTGGTGGGCTGTGGTGGGTAGGGACGGGGCTGTGGTGGGCTGGGACGGGCTGTGGTGGTCTACGGTAGCCTGTGGTGTGCTGTAGTGGCCTGTGGTGGGCTGGGACGGGCTGTGGTGGGCTGGGACAGGCTGTGGTGGGCTGTGGTTGGACGGGACGGGCTGCGGTGAGCCAGGACGGGCTGTGGTGTGCTGAGACGGTCTGTGGTGGGACGGGATGGGCTATGGTGGGCCGGGACAAGCTGTGGTAGGTTGGGACGGGCTCTGGTGGACTGGGACGGGCTCTGGTGGGCTGGAACAGGCCGTGGTGGGCTGGGATGGGCTTGTGGTGGGGTGTGGTGAGCTGAGACGGTTTGGGACGGGCTGAAACGGGCTGGGCCGGCTCTGGGGGTCTGGGAGGGCCTGGGAAGGCCTGTGGTGGGCTGGGACGAGCTGGGACGGGCTGGGACGGGCAGTGGTGGGCTGGGACGGGCAGTGGTGGTGGGCTGAGGTGGGCCGCGGTGGGGCCGGGACGGGCGGTGATGGGCCTGGACGGGCCGTGGTGGACTGTATTGGGCTGGGACCGGCTTTGGTGGGCCGGGACGTGCTGTTGTAGGCTGTGGTGTGCTGGGACGGGCTGTGGTGGGCTGGGACGGGCTGTGGTGGGCTGGGACGCGCTGTGGTGGGCTGGGACGCACTGTGGTGGGCTGGGACGCGCTGTGGTGGGCTGGGACGGGCTGTGGTGGACTGGGACGGGCTGTGGTGGGCTGGGACGCGCTGCGGTGGGCTGGGAAGGGCTCGGACGGGCTGTGGTGGGCCAGGACCGGCCTTGGTTGGCCATGACGGGCCGTGGTGGGCCGGGCTGGGCTGTAGTGGGCGGGGACAAGTTGTGGTGGGCGGGGACAGGCTGTGGTGAGCAGGGAAGGGCTGTGGTGGCCTGGGACGGGCTGGGACGGGCTGTGGTGAGCGGGGACGGGCTGTGGTGGGCGGGGACGGGCTTTGGTGGGCTCTGGTGGGCTGGAACGGGGTCTGGTGGGCTAGGACGGGCTGTGGTAAGCTGTAATGGGCCGTGGTGGGCTTGGACGGGCTGTGGTGGGTTGTGGTGAGCTAAGACGGGCTGTGGTGGGCTGTATTGGGCTGTGGTGGGCTGTATTGGGCTGTGGTGGGCTGTATTGGGCTGTGGCGGGCTGGGATGGGCTGTGGTGGGCTGTGGTGGGACGGGACGGGCTGTGGTGGGCTGGGACGGGCTGTGGTGGTCTACGGTAGCCTGTGGTGTGCTGTAGTGGCCTGTGGTGGGCTGGGACGGGCTGTGGTGGGCTGGGACGGGCTGTGGTGGGCTGTGGTGGGACGGGACGGGCTGTGGTGAGCCAGGACGGGCTGTGGTGTGCTGAGATGGGCTGTGGTGGGACGGGACGGGCTGTGGTGGGACGGGATGGGCTGTGGTGGGACGGGACGGGCTGTGGTGTGCTGGGACGGGCTGTGGTGGGCTGGGACGCGCTGTGGTGCACTGGGACGAATTGTGGTGGGCTGGGACGGGCTGTGGTGAGCCGTGGTGGGCTGTTGTGGGCTGGGACGGGCCGTGGTGAACTCTGGTGGGTTGGGACGGGCTGTGGGGGGCTGGGTCGGGCTAAGACGGGCTGTGGTGGGCTGGGACGGGTCGCAGTGGGCTGGGACAGGCTGTGGTGGGCTGGGACGGGCTATGGTGGGCCGGGACAAGCTGTGGTAGGTTGGGACGGGCTCTGGTGGACTGGAACGGCCTCTGCTGGGCTGGAACAGGCCGTGGTGGGCTGGGATGGGCTGTGGTGGGGTGTGGTGAGCTGAGACGGTCTGGGAGGGGCTGAAACGGGCTGGGCCGGCTCTGGGGGTCTGGGAGGGGCTGGGAAGGCCTGTGGTGGGCTGGGACGAGCTGGGACGGGCTGGGACGGGCAGTGGTGGGCTGGGACGGGCAGTGGTGGGCTGGGACGGGCTGTGGTGGGCTGGGACGGGCTGTGGTGGGCCGCGGTGGGCCGGGACGGACCATGGTGGGCCGGGACGGGCGGTGATGGGCCTGGACGGGCCGTGGTGGACAGTAGTGGGCTGGGACGGGCTTTGGTGGTCCGGGACGTGCTGTTGTAGGCTGTGGTGTGCTGGGAAGGGCTGTGGTGGGCTGGGACGGGCTGTGGTGGTCTGCGGTAGGCTGTGGTGTGCTGTAGTGGCCTGTGGTGGGCTGGGACAAGCTGTGGTGGGCTGGGACGGGCTGTGGTGGGCTGTGTTTGGCTGTGGTGGGTTGTGGTGGGCTGGGACAGGCTGTGGTGAGTTGAGACGGGCTGTGGTGGGCTGGGACAGGATGTTATGGGCTGGGATGGGCTGTGGTGGGTTGGGACGGGCTCTGGTGCGCTGTGTTGGGTTTTGATGAGCTGAGACAGTCTGTGGTGGGTTGGGACGGGCTGTGGATAGCTGTGAAGGGCTGTGGTGGGCTTGGACAGGCTGTGGTGGGTTGAGATCTGTCGTGGTGGGCCGTGGTGGGCTGGGACAGGCTGTGGTGTGCTGGGATGGGCCGTGGTGTGCTGGGACGGGCCGTGGTGGGCCGAGACGGGCCGTGGTTGGCCGGGACGGTCCGTGGTAATCAGGGACGGGCCGTGGTGGGCTGGGACGGGCTGTGGTGGGCTGGGACCAGCTGTGACGGGCTGGAACGGGCTGTGGTGGGCTGGGACGGGCTGTGGTGGGCTGGGACGGGCTGTGGTGGGCTGGGATGGGATGCGGTTGGCCGTGGTGGGCTGTGGTGGGCCGTGGTGGGCTGGGACAGGCTGTGGTGGGCTATGACGTGCCGTGGTGTGCCGTGGTGAACTGTGGTGGGCTGTGGTAAGCCGTGGTGGGTTGTGGTGGGCCGTGGTGGGCTGTGGTCGGACGTGGTGGGCTGGGACGGGCCATGGTGGGCCAGGACCGGCCTTGGTTGGCCGTGACGGGCTGTGGTGGGCCGGGCCGGGCTGTAGTGGGCAGGGACAAGTTGTGGTGGGCGGGGACAGGCTGTGGTGAGCAGGGACGGGCTGTGGTGGCCTGGGACGGGCTGTGGTGAGCGGGGACGGGCTGTATTGGGCGGGGACGGGCTTTGGTGGGCTCTGCTGGGCTGGAACGGGCTCTGCTGGGCTGGAACGGGCTGGAACGAGCTGTAATGGGCTGTGGTGGGCTTGGACGGGTTGTGGTGGGTTGTGGTGAGCTGAGATGGGCTGGGACGGGCTGGGACGGGCTGTAGTGGGCTGTATTGGGCTATGGTGTGCTGTGGTGGGCTGGGACGGGCTGTGGCGGGCTGGGACGGGCTGTGGTGGGCTGTGGTGGGACGGGACGGGCTGTGGTGGGCTGGGACGGGCTGTGGTGGTCTACAGTAGCCTGTGGTGTGCTGTAGTGGCCTATGGTGGGCTGGGACAGGCTGTGGTGAGCTGGGACGGGCTGTGGTGGGCTGGGACGAGCTGTGGTGAGCTGGGACGGGCCGTGGTGGGCGGGGATGGGCTGTGGTGGGCGGGAAAGGGCTGTGGTGGGCAGGGACAGGCTCTGGTGGGCAGGGACAGGCTCTGCTGGTCTGGAATGGTCTGTTGTTGGCTGGGACGGGCTCTGGTGGGCTGGGACGGACTGTGTTTGGCTGGTACGGGCTGTGGTGGGCTGAGACAGGCTGTGACGGGCTGTGATGGGTTGGGACGAGCTGTGACGGGCTGTGGTGGTCTGCGGTAGGCTGTGGTGTGCTGCAGTGGCCTGTGGTGGGCTGGGACGGGCTGTGGTGGGCTGGGACGGGCCGTGATGGGCTGGGACGGGATTGGACGGGCTGGGACGGGCCTCGATGGGCTGTGGTGGGCTGGGACGGGATGTGGTGGGCGGGGAGGGGTTTTGTTGGGTTGGGACGGGCTGTGGTTGGTGGGGACGGGCTCTGGTAGTCTGGAACGGGCTGTGGTGGGCTGGGATGGGCTGGGACATGCTGTGGTGGGCTGAGGTGTGCCCTGGTAGGCTGTGCTGGGCTGTGGTGGGCTGGGACGGGCCGTGGTGGGCCGTGGTGGGCTGTGGTGGGCTGAGACGTACTGTGGTGGGCTGTGGTGGGCTGTGGTGGGCTGGGACGGGCTGTGGTGGGCTGTGGAGGGCTGGGACAGGCTGTGGTGGGCTGTGGTGGGCTGTGGTAAGCTGGGACGGGCTCTGGTGGGCTGGGACGGTCTGTGGTGAGCTGTGGTGGGCTGGGACGGGCTGTGGTGGTCTGGGACAAGCTGTGGTGGGCTCTGGTGGGATGGGACGGGCTGTGGTGGGCTGTGGTGGGCTGGGACTGGCTGTGGTGGGCTGGGAAGGGCTGTGGCAGGCTGGGACAGGCTGGCACGGGCTGTAGTGGGCTGGTATTGGCTGGCACGAACTCGGACGGGCCGTGGTGGGCTGGGACGGGCCGTGGTGGGCTGGGACGGGCTGTGGTGGGCTGGGACGGGCCGTGGTGGGCTGGGACGGGCTGTGGTGGGCCGCGGTGGGCCGTTGTGGGCTGGGACCGGCCGTGGTGAACTGTGTGAGCTGTGGTGGGCTGGGATGGGCTGTGGGGGGCTATGACGGGATGTGGTGAGCTGGGACGGGCTGTGGTGAGCTGGATCGGGCTGAGACGGGCTGTGGTGGGCCGGGACGGGCTGTGGTGGGCTGTGGTGGGCTGGGACGAGCTGTGGTGGTCTATGGTGGGATGGGACGGGCTGGGACGGGATGTGGTAGGCCGCAATGGACTGGGACAGGCTGGGACGGGCTGCGGTGGGCTGGGACGGGCTGTGGTGGGCTGGGACGGGCTGTGGTGGGCTGGGACGGTCTGTGGTGTGCTGGGACAGGCTGTGGTGTGCTGGGACGAGCTGTCGTGTGCTGGGACGGGCTGTGGTCGACGGGGACGGGCGGGGACGGGCTGTGGTGGGCTGTGGCGGGCTGGAACGGGCTGTGGCGGGCTGGGACGGGCTGTGGTGGACTGGGACGGGCTGTGGTCGACAGGGACGGGCGGGGACGGGCTGTGGTGGGCTGGGACGGGCTGTGGTGAGCTTTGGTGGGCCGTGGTTCGCTGTGGTCGGCCGTGGTGGGCTGGGACAGGCCATGGTGGGCTGTGGTGGGCCATGGTGGTTTGGGACAGGCTTTGGTGGGCTGTGGTGGGTTCTGGTGAGCTTGAGACGGGCTGTGGTGGGCTGGGACGGGCTGGGACGGGCTCTGGTGGTCTGGAACAGGCTGGGACGGGCTGGGACGGGCTGTGGTGGGCTGGGATGGGCTGGCACAGGCTGTGGTGTGCTGGGATGGGCTGTGGTGGGCTGGGATGGGCTGTGGTGGGCTGGGACGGGCTGTGGTGGGCTGGGATGGGCTGGGACAGGCTCCGGTGGGCTGGGACGGGTTGGGACGGGCTGTGATGGGCTGTGGTGTGCTGGGATGGGCTGAGTTGGGCTGGGACGGGCTGGGACGGGCTGTGGTGGGCTGGGACGGGCTGTGGTGGGCTGGGACGGGCTGTGGTGGGCTGGGACAGGCTGTGGTGGTCTTGGACGGTCTGTGGTAGGCTGGAACGGTCTGTGGTGGGCTGGGACGGTCTGTGGTGGGCTGGGACGTTCTGTGGTGGGCTGCGACGGGCTGCGACGGGCTGGGACGGGCTGCGACGGGCTGGGACGGGCTGTGGTGTGCAGGGACGGGCTGTGCTGGTCTGTGGTGGGCTGGGACGGGTGGGGACTGGCTGTGGTGGGTTGGGACGGGCTGAGACGGGCTGTGGTGGGCTAGGGACGGGCTGTGGTGGGCTAGAGACGGGCTGTGGAGGGCTGGGACGGGCTGTGGTGGGCTGGGACGGGCTGTGGTGGTCTGGAACAGGCTGTGGTGGGTTGGGACAGGCTGGGACATGCGTGGACTGGGATGGTCTGTGGTGGGCAGGGATGGGCTGTGGTGGGGCGTGGTGGGCTGGGACGGGCCGTGGTGAACCGTGGTGGGCTGTGGTGGGCCGTGGTGGGCCGTTTTGAGCCGGTATGGGAAGGGATGGGCTGTGGTGGGCCGTGGTGGGCTGGGACAGGTCATGGTGGGCTGGGACAGGTCATGGTGGGCTGAGATGGCCCGTGGTGAACTGTGGTGGGCTGTGGTGGGCCGTGGTGGGCTGGGACAGCCCGTGGTGGGCTGGGACGGGCTGGGACAGGCTCTGGTCGGGCTGTGGTGGGCTGGGACGGGCTGTGGTGGGCTGGGACGGGCTGTGGCGGGCTGGGACGGGCTGTGGTGGACTGGGACGGGCTGTGGTCGACAGGGACGGGCGGGGACGGGCTGTGGTGGGCTGGGACGGGCTGTGGTGAGCTTTGGTGGGCCGTGGTTCGCTGTGGTCGGCCGTGGTGGGCTGGGACAGGCCATGGTGGGCTGTGGTGGGCCATGGTGGTTTGGGACAGGCTTTGGTGGGCTGTGGTGGGTTCTGGTGAGCTTGAGACGGGCTGTGGTGGGCTGGGACGGGCTGGGACGGGCTCTGGTGGTCTGGAACAGGCTGGGACGGGCTGGGACGGGCTGTGGTGGGCTGGGATGGGCTGGCACAGGCTGTGGTGGGCTGGGACGGGCTGTGGTGGGCTGGGACGGGCTGTGGTGGGCTGGGACATTCTGTGGTGGGCTGGGACGGGCTGTGGTGGGCTGGGACATTCTGTGGTGGGCTGGGACGGGCTGTGGTGTGCTGGGACGGGCTGTGGTGTGCTGGGACGGGCTGTGGTGGGCTGTGGTGGTCTGGGACGGGCTGGGACGGGCTGTGGTGGGTTCTGCTGAGCTTGAGACGGGCTGTGGTGGGCTGGGACGGGCTGAGACGAGTTCTGGTGGTCTGGAACGAGCTGGGACGGGCTGTGGTGGGCTGGGACGGGCTGTGCTGGGCTGCAACGGGCTATGGTGGGCGGGGACGGGCTGTGGTGGTCTGGAATGGTCTGTGGTGGGCTGGGACGGTCTGTGGTGGGCTGGGACGGGCTGTGCAGGCTGCGACGGGCTGGGACGGGCTGGGACGGGCTGTAGTGTGCTGGGACGGGCTGTGCTGGTCTGTGGTGGGCTGGGACGGGCAGGGACGGGCTGTGGTGGGCTGGGACGGGCTGTGGTGGGCTAGGGACGGGCTGTGGTGTGCTGGGACGGGCTGTGCTGGTCTGTGGTGGGCTGGGACGGGCGGGGACGGGCTGTGGTGGGCTGGGACGGGCTGTGGTGGGCTAGGGACGGGCTGTGGTGTTCTGGGACGGGCTGTGGTGGTCTGGAACAGGCTGTGGTGGGTTGGGACAGGCTGGGACATGCTGGGACGGTGTGTGGTGGACTGGGATGGTCTGTGGTGTGCTGGGACGGGCTGTGGTGGGCAGGGATGGGCTGTGGTGGGGCGTGGTGGGCTGGGACGGGCCGTGGTGAACCGTGGTGGGCTGTGGTGGGCCGTGGTGAGCCGTTTTGAGCCGGTATGGGAAGGGATGGGCTGTGGTGG
This sequence comes from Falco biarmicus, assembly GCF_023638135.1. Taxonomy (NCBI): domain Eukaryota; kingdom Metazoa; phylum Chordata; class Aves; order Falconiformes; family Falconidae; genus Falco; species Falco biarmicus. Next base: position 894,351 of record NW_026611851.1, on the reverse strand, counting down.
GCCGTGGTGGGCTGGGACAGGTCATGGTGGTCTGAGAAGGCCCGTGGTGAACTGTGGTGGGCTGTGGTGGGCCGTGGTGGGCTGGGATGGGCCGTGGTTGTCTGTGGTGGGCCGTGGTGGTCTGGGACAGGCTGTGGTGGGATGTGGTGGGTTCTTGTGACCTTGAGACGGGCTGTGGTGGGCTGGGACAGGCTGGGACGGGCTCTGGTGGGCTGGGACGGGCTGGGACGGGCTGTGGTGGGTTGGGACGGGCTGTGGTGGTCAGGGACGGGCTGTGGTGGGCTTGGACGGGCTGTGGTGTGCTGGGACAGGCTGGGACGGGCTGTGGAGGGCTGGGACGGGCTGTGGTGGGCTGGGCCGTGCTGGGACGGGCTGGGCCGTGCTGGGACGGGCTGTGATGGGCTGGGACGGGCTGTGGTGGGCTGGGACGGGCTGTGGTGGGCTGGGACGGGCTGGGACGAGCTGGGACGGGCTGGGACGGGCTGTGGTGTGCTGGGACGGGCTGTGGTGGGCGGAGACGGGCTGTGGTGGGCGGGCATGGGCTGTGGTGGACGGGGACGGGCTGTGGTGAGCTGGGACGGGCTTTGGTAAGCTGTAACGGGCTGTGGTGGGCGGGGATGGGCTGTGGTGGGCGGGGACGGACTGTGGTGGGCGGGGACGGGCTGGGACGAGCTCTGGTGGGCGGAGACTGGCTGTGGTGGACTGGGACGGGCTGTGGTCGACGGGGACGGGCGGGGACGGGCTGTGGCGGGCTGTGGTCGGCTGGAACGGGCTGTGGTGATCTGGGACAAGCTGTGGTGATCTGGGACGGGCTGTGGTAAGCTGTAACGGTCTGTGTTGGGCTGGGACTGGCTGTGGTTAGCTGGAATGGGCTGGGATGAGCTGGGATTGGCTGGGACGGGCTGGGATGGGCTGTGGTGGGCGGGGACGGGCTGTGGTGGGCCGTGGTGTGCGGGGACGGGCCGTGGTGAATTGTGGTGCGCCGTGGTTGGCCGTTTTGGGCCGGGATGGGAAGGGGTGGGCTGTGGTGGGCCGTGGTGGGCTGGGACAGGTCGTGGTGGGCTGGGACGGGCCGTGGTGGGCTGTGGCGGGCTGGAACAAGCTGTGGCGAGCTGGGACGGGCTGTGGCGGGCTGGGACGGGCTGTGGTGGGCTGGGACGGGCTGTGGTAAACTGGGACGGGTTGGGACGGGCTGGGACAGGCTGGGATGGGCTATTGTGGAATGGGACTGGCTGTGGTGGTCTGGGACAGGCTGTGGTGGGCTGGGACGGGCTGGGACGAGCTGGGACTGGATGGGACGGGCTGGCATGGGCTGTGGTGGGCTGGGACGGGCTGTGGTGGGCCGTGGTGGGCGGGGACGGGCCGTGGTGAACCGTGGTGGGCCGTGTTGGGCCGTTTTGGGCTGGGATGGGAAGGGGTGGGCTGTGGTGGGCCGTGGTTCGCTGTGGTGGGCCGTGGTGGGCTGGGACGGGCCGTGGTTATCTGTGGTGGGCCGTGGTGGTCTGGTACGGGCTATGGTGGGCTGTGGTGGGTTCTGGTGAGCTTGAGACGGGCTGTGGTGGGCTGGGACAGGCTGGGACGAGCTCTGGTGGTCTGGGACAGGCTGTGGTGGGCTCTGACGGGCTGGGACGGGCTGTGGTGGGCCGTGGTGGGCTGGGACGGGCCGTGGTGGGCTGGGACGTGCTGGGATGGACTGGGAAGGGCTGTGGCGGGCTGGAACGGCTGTGGTGGTGCGTGGTGGGCTGGGACGGGCCGTGGTGAACTGTGGTGGGCTGTGGTGGGCCGTTTTGGGCCGGTATGGGAAGGGATGGTCTATGTTGGGCCGTGGTGGGCTGGGACAGGTCATGGTGGGCTGAGACGGCCGGTGGTGAACTGTGGTGGGCCGTGGTGGGCTGGGACAGGCCGTGGTGGTCTGTGGTGGGCTGTGGTGGTCTGTGGCAGGCTGTGGTGGGCTTTGGTGGGTTCTTGTGAGCTTGAGATGGGCTGTGGTGGGCTGGGACGGGCTCTGTGGTGGGCTGGGACGGGCTCTGGTGGGCTGTGGTGGGCTGGGACGGGCTGTGGTGGGCTGGGACGGGCTGTGGTGTGCTGGGACAGGCTGTGGTGTGCTGGGACGAGCTGTCGTGTGCTGGGACGGGCTGTGGTCGACGGGGACGGGCGGGGACGGGCTGTGGTGGGCTGTGGCGGGCTGGAACGGGCTGTGGCAAGCTGGGACGGGCTGTGGTGGACTGGGACGGGCTGTGGTCGACAGGGACGGGCGGGGACGGGCTGTGGTGGGCTGGGACGGGCTGTGGTGAGCTTTGGTGGGCCGTGGTTCGCTATGGTCGGCCGTGGTCTGCTGGGACAGGCCATGGTGGGCTGTGGTGGGCCGTGGTGGTCTGGGACAGGCTGTGGTGGGCTGTGGTGGGTTCTGGTGAGCTTGAGACGGGCTGTGGTGGGCTGGGACGGGCTGGGACGGGCTCTGGTGGTCTGGAACAGGCTGGGACGGGCTGGGACGGGCTGTGGTGGGCTGGGATGGGCTGGCACGGGCTGTGGTGTGCTGGGATGGGCTGTGGTGGGCTGGGATGGGCTGTGGTGGGCCGGGACGGGCTGTGGTTGGCTGGGACGGGCTGTGGTGTGCTGGGACGGGCTGTGGTGTGCTGGGACGGGCTAGTGGTGGGCTGGGATGGGCTGTGGTGGGCTGTGATGGGCTGGGACGGGCTGTGGTGGGCGGGGACGGGCTGTGGTGGTCTGGGACGGGCTGTGGTGGGCTGTGGTGGTCTGGGACGAGCTGGGACAGGCTGTGGTGGTCTGTGGTGGGTTCTGCTGAGCTTGAGACGGGCTGTGGTGGGCTGGGACGGGTTGAGACGAGTTCTGGTTGTCTGGAACGAGCTGGGACGGGCTGTGGTGGGCTGGGACGGGCTGTGGTGTGCTGGGACGGGCTGTGGTGGGCTGGGACGGGCTGTGGTGGGCTGTGGTGGTCTGGGACGAGCTGGGACAGGCTGTGGTGGGCTGTGGTGGGTTCTGCTGAGCTTGAGACGGGCTGTGGTGGGCTGGGACGAGCTGAGACGAGTTCTGGTTGTCTGGAACGAGCTGGGACGGGCTGTGGTGGGCTGGGACAAGCTGCGGCAGGCTGCGACGGGCTGGGACGGGCTGTGCTGGGCTGTGGTAGGCTGTGGTGGGCTGTGGTGGGCTGTGGTGGGCGGGGACGGGCTGTGGTGGGAGGGGACGGGCTGTGGTGGGCTAGGGACGGGCTGTGGTGTGCTGGGACGGGCTGTGGTGGGCTGGGACGGGCTGTGGTGGGCTGGAACAGGCTGTGGTGGGTTGGGACAGGCTGGGACATGCTGGGACGGTGTGTGGTGGACTGGGATGATCTGTGGTGGGGCGTGGTGGGCTGGGACGGGCCGTGGTGAACCGTGGTGGGCTGTGGTGGGCCGTGGTGGGCCGTTTTGAGCCGGTATGGGAAGGGATGGGCTGTGGTGGGCCGTGGTGGGCTGGGACAGGTCATGGTGGGCTGGGACAGGTCATGGTGGGCTGAGATGGCCTGTGGTGAACTGTGGTGGGCTGTGGTGGTCTGGGACAGGCTGTGGTGGGCTTTGGTGGGTTCTGGTGAGCTTGAGATGGGCTGTGGTGGGCTAGGAAGGGCTGGGACGGGCTCTGGTGGTCTGGAACGGGCTGTGGTGGGCCAGGACAGGCTATGGTGGGCGGGGATGGGCTGTGGTGGGCGGAGACGGGCTGTGGTGGCCTGGGATGGGCTGGGACGGGCTGGCACGGGCTGTGGTGGTCTGGAACAGGCTGTGGTGGGTTGGGACAGGCTGGGACATGCTGGGACGGTGTGTGGTGGACTGGGATGGTCTGTGGTGTGCTGGGACGGGCTGTGGTGGGCAGGGATGGGCTGTGGTGGGGCGTGGTGGGCTGGGACGGGCCGTGGTGAACCGTGGTGGGCTGTGGTGGGCCGTGGTGGGCTGTTTTGAGCCAGTATGGGAGGGGATGGGCTGTGGTGGGCCGTGGTGGGCTGGGACAGCTCATGGTGGGCTGAGATGGCCCGTGGTGAACTGTGGTGGGCTGTGGTGGGCCGTGGTGGGCTGGGACGGGCCGTGGTGGGCTGGGACGGGCTGGGACGAACTCTGGTGGGCTGGGACGGGCTGTGGTGTGCTGGGACAGGCTGTGGTGGGCTGAGACGGGCTGTGGTGTGCTGGGACAGGCTGGGACGGGCTGTGGTGGACTGGGACGGGCTGTGGTGTGCTGGGACGAGCTAGTGGTGGGCTGGGACGAGCTAGTGGTGGGCTGGGACGGGCTGTGGTGGGCTGGGACGGGCTGTGGTGGGCTGGGACGGGCTGTGCTGGGCTGGGATGGGCTGTGGTGGGCTGGGACGGGCTGTGGTGGGCGGGGACGGGCTGTGGTGTGCTGGGACGGGCTGTGGTGGTCGGGGACGGGCTGTGGTGTGCTGGGATGGGCTCTGGTGGTCTGGAACAGGCTGGGACGGGCTGGGACGGGCTGTGGTGGGCTGGGATGGGCTGGCACGGGCTGTGGTGTGCTGGGATGGGCTGTGGTGGGCTGGGACGGGCTGTGGTGGGCTGGGACGGGCTGTGGTGTGCTGGGACGGGCTGTGGTGTGCTGGGACGAGCTAGTGGTGGGCTGGGACGAGCTAGTGGTGGGCTGGGACGGGCTGTGGTGTGCTGGGACGGGCTGTGGTGGGCTGGGACGGGCTGTGGTGGGCTGGGATGGGCTGTCGTGGGCTGGGACGGGCTGTGGTGTGCTGGGACGGGCTGTGGTGTTCTGGGACGGGCTGTGGTGGGCTGTGGTGGTCTGGGACGGGTTGTGGTGGGCTGTGGTGGGTTCTGCTGAGCTTGAGACGGGCTGTGGTGGGCTGGGACGGGCTGAGACGAGTTCTGGTTGTCAGGAACGAGCTGGGACAAGCTGTGGTGGGCTGGGACGGGCTGTGGTGGGCGGGGACGTGCTGTGGTGGGCTGGGACGGGCTGTGGTGGGCGGGCACGGGCTATGGTGGGCGGGGATGGGATGTGGTGGTCTGGAACGGGCTGTGGTGTGCTGCGACGGGCTGGGACGGGCTGTGCTGGTCTGTGGTGGGCTGGGACGGGCGGTGGTGTGCTGGGACAGGGTGGGACGAGCTGTGGTGGGCGGAGACTGGATGTGGTGGACTGGGACGGGCTGTGGTGGGCGGGGACGGGCTGTGGTGGGCGGGGACGGGCTGGGACGGGCTGTGGTGGGCTGGAACGGGCTGTGGTGAATGGGACGGGCTGTGGTAAGCTGTAACGGGCTGTGGTGGGCTGGGACTGGCTGTGGTTAGCTGGGACGGGCTGTGATGGGCTGGTACGGGCTGTGGTGGGCTGGGAAGGGCTGTGGTGGGCTGGGACGGGCTGTGGTGAATTGTGGTGCGCCGTGGTGGGCCGTTTTCGGCCGGGATGGGAAGGGGGTGGGCTGTGGTGGGCCGTGGTTGGCTGGGACAGGTCGTGGCGGGCTGGGACGGGCCGTGGTGTGCTGTGGCAGACCGTGGTGGGCTGTGGCGGGCTGGAACAAGCTGTGGCGACCTGGGACGGGCTGTGGTAAGCTGGGACGGGCTGTGGTGGGCTGGGACGAACCGTGGTGGGCTGGGACGGGCTGGGACGAACTCTGGTTGGCTGTGGTGTGCTGGGACGGGCTGTGGTGGGCTGGGACGGGCTGTGGTGGTCTTGGACGGGCTGTGGTGTGCTGGGACGGGCTGTGGTGTGCTGGGACGGGCTGTGGTGGTCGGGGACGGGCTGTGGTGTGCTGGGATGGGCTCTGGTGGTCTGGAACAGGCTGGGACGGGCTGGGACGGGCTGTGGTGGGCTGGGATGGGCTGGCACGGGCTGTGGTGTGCTGGGATGGGCTGTGGTGGGCTGGGACGGGCTGTGGTGGGCTGGGACGGGCTGTGGTGTGCTGGGACGGGCTGTGGTGTGCTGGGACGAGCTAGTGGTGGGCTGGGACGAGCTAGTGGTGGGCTGGGACGGGCTGTGGTGTGCTGGGACGGGCTGTGGTGGGCTGGGACGGGCTGTGGTGGGCTGGGATGGGCTGTCGTGGGCTGGGACGGGCTGTGGTGTGCTGGGACGGGCTGTGGTGTTCTGGGACGGGCTGTGGTGGGCTGTGGTGGTCTGGGACGGGTTGTGGTGGGCTGTGGTGGGTTCTGCTGAGCTTGAGACGGGCTGTGGTGGGCTGGGACGGGCTGAGACGAGTTCTGGTTGTCAGGAACGAGCTGGGACAAGCTGTGGTGGGCTGGGACGGGCTGTGGTGGGCGGGGACGTGCTGTGGTGGGCTGGGACGGGCTGTGGTGGGCGGGCACGGGCTATGGTGGGCGGGGATGGGATGTGGTGGTCTGGAACGGGCTGTGGTGTGCTGCGACGGGCTGGGACGGGCTGTGCTGGTCTGTGGTGGGCTGGGACGGGCGGGGACGGGATGTGGTGGGCTGGGACGGGCTGTGGTGGGCTGGACGGGCTGTGGTGGTCTGGAACAGGCTGTGGTGGGTTGGGACAGGCTGGGACATGCTGGGACGGTCTGTGGTGGGCACGGATGGGCTGTGGTGGGGCGTGGTGGGCTGGGACGGGCCGTGGTGAACCGTGGTGGGCTGTGGTGGGCCGTGGTGGGCTGGGACAGGTCATGGTGGGCTGGGACAGGTCATGGAGGGCTGAGATGGCCCGTGGTGAAACTGTGGTGGGCTGTGGTGGGCCGTGGTGGTCTGTGGTGTGCCGTGGTGGTCTGGGACAGGCTGTGGTGGGCTTTGGTGGGTTCTGGGGAGCTTGAGACGGGCTGTGGTGGGCTAGGAAGGGCTGGGAATGGCTCTGGTGGTCTGGAACGAGCTGTGATGTGCTGGGACGGTTTGTGGTGGACTGGAACGGGCTGTGGTGGGCTGGGACGGGCGGGGGACGGGCTGTGGTGGTCTGGGACGGTCTGTGGTGGGCTGGGACGGGCCGTGGTGGGCTGGGACGGGCCGTGGTGGGCTGGGACGGGCTGGGACGGGCTGGGACGGTCTGTGGTTGGCTGGGATGGGCTGTGGTGGGCTCGGACGGTCGTTGGTGGGCTGGGACGGGCCGTGGTGGGCTGGAACGGGCCGTGGTGTGCTGGGACGGGCCGTGGTGGGCTGGGACGGGCCGTGGTGGGCTGGGACGGGCTGTGGTAGGCTGGGACGGGCTGTGGTGGGCTGGGACGGTCTGTGGTGTGCTGGGACGGGCTGGGACGGGCTGTGGTGTGCTGGGACGGGCTGTGCTGGGGGCTGGGACGGGCGGGGGACGGGCTGTGGTGGGCTGGCACGGGCTGGGACGGGCTGGCACGAGCTGGGACGGGCTGTGGTGGGCTAGGGACCGGCTGTGGTGGGCTGGGACGGTCTGTGGTGGTCTGGAATAGGCTGTGGTGGGTTGGGACAGGCTGGGACATGCTGGGACGGTGTGTGGTGGACTGGGATGGTCTGTGGTGTGCTGGGAGGGGCTGTTGGTGGGCAGGGATGGGCTGTGGTGGGGCGTGGTGGGCTGGGACGGGCCGTGGTGAACCGTGGTGGGCTGTGGTGGGCCGTGGTGAGCTGTTTTGAGCCGGTATGGGAAGGGATGGGCTGTGGTGGGCCGTGGTGGGGCTGGGACAGGTCATGGTGGTCTGAGATGGCCCGTGGTAAACTGTGGTGGGCTGTGGTGGGCCGTGGTGGGCTGGGACGAGCCGTGGTGGGCTGGGACGGGCTGGGACGAACTCTGGTTGGCTGTGGTGTGCTGGGACGGGCGGGGACGGGCTGTGGTGGGCTGGGACGGGGCTGTGGTGGGCTGGGACGGGCTGTGGTGGGCTGGGACGGGCTGTGGTGGTCTTGGACGGGCTGTGGTGGGCGGGGGACGGGCTGTGGTGGGCGGGGACGTGCTGTGGTGTGCGGGGACGGGCTGTGGTGGGCGGGGACGGGCTGTGGTGTGCGGGGACGGGCTGTGCTGGTCTGTGGTGGGCTGGGACGGGCGGGGACGGGCTGTGGTGTGCTGGCACGGGCTGTGGTGTGCTGGGACGGGCTGTGGTGTGCTGAGACGGGCTCTGGTGGGCTGGGACGGACTGTGGTGTGCTGGGACGGGCTGTGGTGGGCGGGGACGGGCTGTGGTGGGCGGGGACGGGCTGTGGTGTGCTGGGACAGGGTGGGACGAGCTGTGGTGGGCGGAGACTGGATGTGGTGGACTGGGACGGGCTGTGGTGGGCGGGGACGGGCTGTGGTGGGCGGGGACGGGCTGGGACGGGCTGTGGTGGGCTGGAACGGGCTGTGGGTGAATGGGACGGGCTGTGGTAAGCTGTAACGGGCTGTGGTGGGCTGGGACTGGCTGTGGTTAGCTGGGACGGGCTGTGATGGGCTGGTACGGGCTGTGGTGGGCTGGGAAGGGCTGTGGTGGGCTGGGACGGGCTGTGGTGAATTGTGGTGCGCCGTGGTGGGCCGTTTTCGGCCGGGATGGGAAGGGGTGGGCTGTGGTGGGCCGTGGTTGGCTGGGACAGGTCGTGGCGGGCTGGGACGGGCCGTGGTGTGCTGTGGCAGACCGTGGTGGGCTGTGGCGGGCTGGAACAAGCTGTGGCGACCTGGGACGGGCTGTGGTAAGCTGGGACGGGCTGTGGTGGGCTGGGACGAACCGTGGTGGGCTGGGACGGGCTGGGACGAACTCTGGTTGGCTGTGGTGTGCTGGGACGGGCTGTGGTGGGCTGGGACGGGCTGTGGTTGTCTTGGACGGGCTGTGGTGTGCTGGGACGGGCTGTGGTGTGCTGGGACGGGCTGTGGTGGGCGGGGACGGGCTGTGGTGGGCAGGGACGGGCTGCGGTGGGCGGGGACGGGCTGTGATGTGCTGGGACGGGCTGTGGTGTGCTGGGACGGGCTGTGGTGGGCTAGGACGGGCTGTGCTGGTCTGTGGTGGGCTGGGACGGGCGGGGACGGGCTGTGGTGGGCTGGGACGGGCTGTGGTGTGCTGGGACGGGCTGGAACGGGCTGGGACGGGATGGGACGGGCTGGGACTGGCTGGACAGGCTGTTGTGGTGGGCTGGGACGGGCTGTGGTGGGCTGGGACGGGCTGGAACGGGCTGGGACGGGCTGGGACTGGCTGGGACAGGCTGTGGTGGGCTGGGACGGGCTGTGGTGGGCTGGGACGGGCTGTGGTGGTCTTGGACGGGCTGTGGTATGCTGGGATGGGCTGTGGTGGGCGGGGACGGGCTGTGGTGTGCGGTGACGGGCTGTGGTGGCCGGGGACGGGCTGTGGTTTGCGGGGACGGGCTGTGCTGGTCTGTGGTGGGCTGGGACGGGCGGGGACGGGCTGTGGTGTGCTGGCACGGGCTGTGGTGTACTGGGACGGGCTGTGGTGGCTGGGACGGGCTGTGGTGTGTTGGGACGGGCTGTGGTGGGCGGGGATGGGCTGTGGTGGGCGGGGACGGGCTGTGGTGGGCGGGGACGGGCTGTGGTGGGCGGGGACGTGCTGTGGTGGGCGGGGACGGGCTGTGGTGTGCTGTGGCGGACCGTGGTGGGCTGTGGCGGGCTGGAACAAGCTGTGGCGAGCTGGGACGGGCTGTGGTAAGCTGGGACGGGCTGTGGTGGGCTGGGACGGGCTGTGGTAAACTGGGACGGGTTGGGACGGGCTGGGACAGGCTGGGACGGGCTATTGTGGAATGGTACTGGCTGTGGTGGGCTGGGCTTGGCTGTGGTAGGCTGGGACTGGCTGGGACGAGCTGGGACTGGATGGGACGGGCTGGCATGGGCTGTGGTGGGCTGGGACGGGCTGTGGTGGGCCGTGGTGGGCGGGGACGGGCCGTGGTGAACCGTGGTGGGCCGTGTTGGGCCGTTTTGGGCTGGGATGGGAAGGGGTGGGCTGTGGTGGGCCGTGGTGGGCTGGGACGGGCCGTGGTGGGCTGTGGTGGGCCGTGGTTCGCTGTGGTGGGCCGTGGTGGGCTGGGACGGGCCGTGGTTATCTGTGGTGGGCCGTGGTGGTCTGGTACGGGCTATGGTGGGCTGTGGTGGGTTCTGGTGAGCTTGAGACGGGCTGTGGTGGGCTGGGACAGGCTGGGACGAGCTCTGGTGGTCTGGGACAGGCTGTGGTGGGCTCGGACGGGCTGGGACGGGCTGTGGTGGGCCGTGGTGGGCTGGGACGGGCCGTTGGTGGGCTGGGACGTGCTGGGATGGACTGGGACGGGCTGTGGTGGGCTGGAACGGGCTGTGGTGGGGCGTGGTGGGCTGGGACGGGCCGTGGTGAACTGTGGTGGGCTGTGGTGGGCCGTTTTGGGCCGGTATGGGAAGGGATGGTGTATGTTGGGCCGTGGTGGGATGGGACAGGTCATGGTGGGCTGAGACGGCCGGTGGTGAACTGTGGTGGGCCGTGGTGGGCTGTGGTGGGCCGTGGTGGGCTGGGACAGGCCGTCGTGGGCTGGGACGGGCCGTGGTGGGCTGGGACGGGCTCTGGTGGTCTGGAACGGGCTGTGGTGGGCGGGGGACGGGGCTCTGGTGGAATGGGACGGGCTGTGGTGGACCGCGGTGGTTGATGTGCTGCAACAGGCTGTGGTGGGCTGGGACGGGCTGGGACGGGCTCTGGTGGGCTGTGGTGTGCTGGGACGGGCTTTGGTGGGCTGGGACGGGCTGTGGTGTGCTGGGACGAGCTGTGGTGTGCTGGGACGGGCTGGGACGGGCTGTGGTGTGCTGGGACGGGCTGTGGTGGGCTGGGACGGGCTGTGGTGGGCTGGGACGGGGCTGTGGTGTGCTGGGACGAGCTGTGGTGGGCGGAGACTGGCTGTGGTGGACTGGGACGGGCTGTGGTCGACGGGGACGGGCTGTGCTGGTCTGTGGTGGGCTGGGACGGGCTGGGAGGGGCTGGGACGGGCTGTGGTGGGCTGGGACGCGCTGTGGTGGGGCTGAGGTGGGCTGTGCTGGTCTGTGGTGGGCTGGGACAGGCGGGGACGGGCTGGGACAGGCTGGGATAGGCTGAGATAGGCTGTGGTGGCCTGGGACATTCTGTGGTGGGCTGTGGTGGGCTCTGGTGGTCTGGAACGAGTTGTGGTTGGGCTGGGACGGGCTGTGGTGGGCTGGGACAAGCTGTGGTTTGCGGGGACGGGCTGCGGTGGGCGGGGACGGGCTCTGGTAGGGCGGTGACGGGCTGTGGTGGGCGGTGACGGGCTGTGGTGGGCTGGGACCGGCTGTGGTGGGCTGTGGTGGGCGGTGACGGGCTGTGGTGGGCTGGGACCGGCTGGGAAGGGCTGTGGTGGGCTGTGGTGGGCTGGAACGGGCTTGTGGTAGTCTGGAACGGGCTGTGATGGGCTGGGACGGGCTGGGACATGCTGGGACGGTCTGTGGTGGACTGGGACGGTCTGTGGTGTGCGGTGACGGTCTGTGGTGGGCTGCGACGGGCTGGGATGAGCTGGGACGGGCTGTGGTGGGCTGGGGTGGGCTGGGACGGGCTGTGGTGGGCTGGGACGGGCTGTGTTGGGCGGGGACAGGCTGGGAAGGGCTGTGGTGGGCTGTGGTGTGCTTGAACGGTTTGTGGTGATCTGGAACGGGCTGTGATGGGCTGGGACGGGCTGGGACATGCTGGGATGGTCTGTGGTGGACAGGGACGGTCTGTGGTTTGGTGGGACGGGCTGTGGTGGGCTGGGACGGGCTGTGGTGGGCCGTAGTGGGCTGTGGTGGGCTGGGACGGGCTGTGGTGGTCTGTGACAAGCACTTGTGGGCTGTGGTGGGCTGGGACGAGCTGTGGTGGGCTCTGGTGGGCTCTGGTGGGCTGGGACGGACTGTCGTGGGCTGGGACGGGCTGTCGTGGGCTGGGACGGGCTGGGACGGGCCGTGGTGGGCTGGGACGGGCCGTGGTGTGCCGGGACGGGCCGTGGTGGGCCGTGGTGTGCCGGGACCAGCCGGGGACGGGCTGTGGTGGTCTGGGACGGGAAGTGGTGGGCAGGGACGGGCAGTGGTGTGCTGGGACGGGCTGTGGTGAGCTTTGCTGGGCCGTGGTTCGCTGTGGTGGGCCGTGGTGGGCTGGGATGGGCCATGGTGGGCTGTGGTGGGCCGTGGTGGTCTGGGACAGGCTGTGTGGGCTGTGGTGGGTTCTGGTGAGCTTGAGACGGGCTGTGGTGGGCTGGGACGGGCTGGGACGGCTCTGGTGGTCTGGAAGAGGCTGGGACGGGCTGGGACGGGCTGTGGTGGGCTGGGATGGGCTGTGGTGGGCCTTGGCGGGCCGTGGTGGGACGTGGTGGGCTGTGGAGGGCTGTGGAGGGCTGTGGTGGGCTGTGGTGGGCTGTGGTAGGCCTTGGCGGGCCGTGGTTGGACGTGGTGGGCTGGGACGGGCTGTGGAGGGCTGTGGTGGGCTGTGACGGGCAGTGGTGGGCTGTGGTGGGCTGGGATGGGCTGTGGTGGGCGCGTGGCGGGCTGTATTGGGTTGTGGTGGGCTGTTGTGGGCTGCGACGGGCTGGGACAGGTTGTGGTGGGATGGGATAAGCTGTGGTGGGCTGGGACGGGCTGTGGTGTGCTGGGGACGGGCTCTGGTGTTCTGGGATGGCCTGGCACGGGCTGGGACGGGCTGTGGTGGGCTGTGGTCGTCTGGGACGGGTTGTGATGAGCTGAGACGGGCCGTGGTGAGCTGAGACGGGCCGTGGTGGGCTGAGACGGGCCGTGGTGGGCTGAGACGGGCTGGTACTTGCTGTGGTGGGCTGTTACGGGCTGTGGTGTGCTGTGAGAGGCTGTGGTGGTCTGGGACGAGCTGGGACGGGCTGTGGTGGGCTGGGACGGGCTGTGGTGGGCTGGGACGCGCTGTGGTGGGTTGTGGTGAGCTGGGAAAAGCTGTGGTGGGGTGTGGTAAACTGGGACGGGCTTTGGTGGCCTGGGACGGTCGTGGTAAGCTGTGGTGGGCTGGGACGGGCTGTGGTGGTCTACGGTAGCCTGTGGTGTGCTGTAGTGGCCTGTGGTGGGCTGGGACGGGCTGTGGTGGCTGTGGTGGGACGGGACGGGCTGTGGTGAGCCGGGACGGGCTGTGGTGTGCTGAGACGGGCTCTGGTGGGCCGGACGGGCTGTGGTGGGACGGGATGGGCTGTGGTGGGCTGGGACGAGCTGGGACGGGCTGGGACGGGCAGTGGTGGGCTGGGACGGGCAGTGGTGGGCTGGGACGGGCTGTGGTGGGCTGGGACGGGCTGTGGTGGGCTGAGGTGGGCCGCGGTGGGCCGGGACGGACCATGGTGGGCCGGGGACGGGCGGTGATGGGCCTGGACGGGCCGTGGTGGACCGTAGTGGGCTGGGACGGGCTTTGGTGGGCCGGGGACATGCTGTTGTAGGCTGTGGTGTGCTGGGACGGGCTGTGGTGGGCTGAGACGCGCTGTGGTGGGCTGGGACGTGCTCTGGTGGGCTGGGAAGGGCTGAGACGGGCTGTGGTGGTCTGGGATGGGCTGTGGTTGGCTGGGATGGGCTGTGGTGGGCTGGGACGGGCTGTGGTGGTCTACGGTAGCCTGTGGTGTGCTGTAGTGGCCTGTGGTGGGCTGGGACGGGCTGTGGTGGGCTGTGGTGGGACGGGACGGGCTGTGGTGAGCCGGGACGGGCTGTGGTGTGCTGAGACGGGCTCTGGTGGGCCGGGACGGGCTTGTGGTGGGATGGGATGGGCTGTGGTGTGCCGGGACGGGCTCTGGTGGACTGGGACGGGCTGTGGTGGGCTGGGACGCGCTGTGGTGCACTGGGACGAATTGTGGTGGGCTGGGACGGGATGTCGTGATCCGGGTCGGGCTGTGGTGGGCTGGGACGGGCTGTGGTGGGCCGGGACAAGCTGTGGTAGGTTGGGACGGGCTCTGGTGGACTGGGACGGGCTCTGGTGGACTGGGACGGGCTCTGGTGGGCTGGAACAGGCCGTGGTGGGCTGAGATGGGCTGTGATGGGGTGTGGTGAGCTTGAGACGGTCTGGGAGGGGCTGAAACGGGCTGGGTTGGCTCTGGGGGTCTGGGAGGGCTGGGAAGGCTTGTGGTGGGCTGGGACGAGCTGGGACGGCTGGGACGGGCTGTGGTGGGCTGGGACGGCTGTGGTGGGCTGGGACGGGCTGTGGTTGGCTGGGACGGGCTGTGGTGGGCTGGGCTGGGCTGTGGTGGGCTGAGGTGGGCCGCGGTGGGCCGGGACGGACCATGGTGGGCCGGGACGGGCGGTGATGGGCCTGGACGGGCCGTGGTGGACCGTAGTGGGCTGGGACGGGCTTTGGTGGGCCGGGACGTGCTGTTGTAGGCTGTGGTGGGCTGGGACGCGCTGTGGTGGGCTGGGACGCGCTGTGGTGGGCTGGGACGCACTGTGGTGGGCTGGGACGGGCTGTGGTGGGCTGGGACGGGCTGTGGTGGGCTGAGGTGGGCCGCGGTGGGCCGGGACGGACCATGGTGGGCCGGGACGGGCTCTGATGGGCCTGGACGGGCCGTGGTGGACCCGTAGTGGGCTGGGACGGGCTTTGGTGGGCCGGGACGTGCTGTTGTAGGCTGTGGTGGGCTGGGACGGGCTGTGGTTGGCTGAGACTCGCTGTGGTGGGCTGGGACGCGCTGTTGGTGGGCTGGGATGGGCTGTGGTGGACTGGGACCGGCTGTGGTGTGCTGGGATGGGCTGTGGTTGACTGGGATGGGCTGTGGTGGGCTGGGACAGGCTCTGGTGGGCCGGGACGTGCTGTGGTAGGCTGTGGTGTGCTGGGACGGGCTGTGGAGGGCTGGGACGGGCTGTCGTGTGCTGGGAAGGGCTGTGGTGGGCTGGGACGGGCTGGGGAAGGGCTGGGACGGGCTGTGGTGGGCTGGGACGGGCTGTGGTGGGCTGGGACATACTGTGGTGGGCTGTGGTGTGCTGTGGTGGGCTGGGACGGGCTGTGGTGGGCTGTGGAGGGCTGGGACAGGCTGTGGTGGGCTGTGGTGGGCTGTGGTAAGCTGGGACGGGCTCTGGTGGGCCGGGACGTGCTGTGGTAGGCTTGTGGGTGTGCTGGGACGGGCTGTGGAGGGCTGGGACGGGCTGTCGTGTGCTGGGAAGGGCTGTGGTGGGCTGGGACGGGCTGGGAATGGGCTGGGACGGGCTGTGGTGGGCTGGGACGGCTGTGGTGGGCTGTGGTGGGCTTGGACAGGCTGTGGTGGGCTGGGATGGGCTGTGGTGGGCTATGGTCGTGTGGAACGGGCTGGGACAGGCTGGGACGTGCTGTGGTGGGCTGAGACGTGCTGTGGTGGGGCTGGGAAGGGCTGTGGAGGGCTGGGACAGGCTGGGACAGGCTGTGGTGGGCTGTGGTAAGCTGGGACGGGCTCTGGCGGGCTGGGACGGTCTGTGTTCGAGCTGTGGTGGGCTGGGACGGCTGTGGTGGGCTGGGACGGGCTGTGGTGGGCTGGGACAAGCTGTGGTGGGCTCTGGTGGGGATGGGACGGGTTGTGGTGGGCTGTGGTAGGCTGGGACGGGCTGGTGTGGGCAGTGGTGGGCTGTGGTGAGCTGGGACAGGCTGGCACGGGCTGTGGTGGGCTGGTATTGGCTGGCACGGGCTGGGGTGGGCTGTGGTGGCCTGGGACGGGCCGTGTTTTGGCTGGGACGGGCTGTGGTGGGTTGGGACGGGCCGTGGTGGGCTGGGACGGGCCGTGGTCGTGCTGGGACAGGCCATGGTGCGCTGGGACGAATTGTGGTGGGCTGGGGACGGGATGTCGTGGTCCGGGTCGGGTGTGGTGGGCTGGGACGGGCTGTGGTGGGATGTGGTGAGCTGGGACAGGCTGGGACAGGCTGTGGTGGGCTGGGACAGGCTGGGTCAGGCTGTGGTGGACTGGGACGTGCTCTGGTGGGTTGGAACGGGCCGTGGTGGGCTGGGACGGGCTGTGGTGGGCTGGGACGGGCTGTGGTGGGCTGGGACGGGCTATGGTGGGCCGGGACAAGCTGTGGTAGCTTGGGACGGGCTCTGGTGGACTGGGACGGGCTCTGGTGGGCTGGAACAGGCTGGGATGGGCTCTGGTGGGGTGTGGTGAGCTGAGACGGTCTGGGAGGGGCTGAAATGGGCTGGGTCGGCTCTGGGGGTCTGGGAGGGGCTGGGAAGGCTTGTGGTGGGCTGGGACGAGCTGGGACGGGCTGTGGTGGGCTGGGACGGGCAGTGGTGGGCTGGGACGGGCAGTGGTGGGCTGGGACGGGCAGTGGTGGGCTGGGACAGGCTGTGGTAGGCTGGGATGGGCAGTGGTGGGCTGGGACGGGCTGTGGTGGGCTGAGGTGGGCCGCGGTGGGCCGGGACGGACCATGGTGGGCCGGGACGGGCGGTGATGGGCCTGGACGGGCCGTGGTGGACCGTAGTGGGCTGGGATGGGCTTTGGTGGGCCGGGACGTGCTGTTGTAGGCTGTGGTGGGCTGGGACGGGCTGTGAGGGGCTGGGACGGGCTGTGTGGGGCTGGGACGGGCTGTGGTGGGCTGGGACGGGCTGTGGGGGGCTGGGACGGGCTGTGGGGGGCTGGGACGGGCTGTCGTGGGCTGGGACGGGCTGTGGTGGTCTGGGACGCGCTGTGGTGGGCTGGGAAGGGCTGGGACGGGCTGTGGTGGGCTGGGATGGGCTGTGGTTGGCTGGGATGGGCTGTGGTGGGCTGTGGTGGGCTGAAAAGGGCTGTGGAGGGCTGGGACGGGCTGTGGTGGGTTGGGACGGGCTGTGGTGGTCTGCGGTAGGCTGTGGTGTGCTGTAGTGGCCTGTGGTGGGCTGGGACGGGCTGTGGTGGGCTGGGACGGGCTGTGGTGGGTCGTGTTTGGCTGTGGTGGGTTGTGGTGGGCTGGGACAGGATGTGGTGGGCTGGCCGGGCTGCGGTGGGTTGGGACGGGCTCTGGTGCGCTGTGTTGGGTTGTGATGAGCTGAGACAGTCTGTGGTGGGTTGGGACGGGCTGTGGAGAGCTGTGGAGGGCTCTGGTGGGCTTGGACGGGCTGTGGTGGGTTGTGGTGAGCTGAGATGGGCTGGGACGGGCTGGGACGGGCTGTGGTGGGCTGTATTGGGCTATGGTGGGCTGTGGTGGGCTGGGACGGGCTGTGGTGGGCTGGGACGGGCTGTGGCGGGCTGTGGTGGGCTGGGACGAGCTGTGGTGGGCTGGGACGGGCTGTGGTGGCCTGGGACGGGCTGTGGTGGTCTACGGTAGCCTGTGGTGTGCTGTAGTGGCCTGTGGTGGGCTGGGACGGGATGTGGTGGGCTGGGACGGGCTGTGGTGGGCTGTGGTGGGACGGGACGGGCTGTGGTGAGCCGGGACGGGCCGTGGTGGGCTGAGACGGGCTCTGGTTGGCCGGGACGGGCTGTGTTGGGACGGGATGGGCTGTGGTGTGCCGGGACGGGCTGTGGTGGGCTGTGGTGGGACGGGACGGGCTGTGGTGGGCTGGGACGGGCTGTGGTGGGCTGGGACGGGCTGTGGTGGGCTGTGGTGGGACGGGACGGGCTGTGGTGAGCCGGGACGGGCCGTGGTGGGCTGGGACGGGCTGTGGTGGGCTGTGCTTGGCTGGGACGGGCTGTGGTGGGCTGGGACGGGCTGTTGTAGGCTGGGACGGGCTGTGGTGGGCTGGGTGTGGCTGGGACAGACTGGGACGGGCTGTGGTGGTCAGTAGTTGCCTGGGACATGCTGTGGTGGGCTGGGACAAGCTGTGGTGGGCTGGGATGGGCTGTGGTGGGCTGGGACGGGCTGGCACGGGCTGGGACGGGCTGGGACGGGCTGCGACGACCTGGCACGGGCTGGAACGAGCTGGCACGGGCTGGAACGAGCTGGCACAGACTGGGACGGGCTGGCACGGGCTGTGGTGGGCTGGAACGGGCTGTGGAGGGCTGGGACGGGCTGTGGTGGTGTGGAAAGAGCTGTGGTGGGCTGGGACAGGCCGTGGTGGGCTGGGACGGGCTCTGGTGGTGTGGAAAGGGCCGTGGTGGGCTGGGACGGGCCGTGGTGGGCTGGGACGGGCCGTGGTGGGCTGGGACGGACTGTGGTGGTCTGGGAAGGGCTGCTGTGGGCTGGGACGGTCTGTGGTGGACTGTGGTGGGCTGGGACGGGCTGTGGTGGGCTGGGACGGGTTGTGGTGGGCTGGGACGGGCTGTGGTGGGCTGGGACGGGCTCTGGTGGGCTGTGGTGGGCTGGGACAGGATGTGGTGGGCTGGGACGGGCTCTGGTGGGCTGGGACAGGCTGTGGTGGGCTGGGATGGGCTGTGGTGGGCTGGGACGGGTTGTGGTGGGCTGGGACGGGCTGTGGTGGGCTGGCACGGGTTGCGGTGGGCTGTGGTGGGCTGGAACAGGATGTGGTGGGCTGGGACGGGCTGTGGTGGGCCGTGATTGGCTGTGGTGGGCCGTGTTTGGCTGTGGTGGGTTGTGGTGGACTGGGACGAGTTGTAGTGGGCCGGGACGGACTGTGGTGGGATGTGGTGGGCTGTGGTGGCTTCTGGTGAGCTTAGACGGGCTTTGGTGGGCTATGGTGTTTAGGGACGGGCTGTGGTGGGCTGGGACGGGCCTTGGTGGGCTGGAAATGGCCATGGTGGGCCGTGGTGGGCTGGGACGGGCTGTGGTGGGCTGGGACGGGCTGTGGTGGGTTGGGACGGGCTGGGACGGGCTGTGGTGGGCTGGGACGGGCTGTGGTGGGCTGGTACGGGCTGTGGTGCGCCGGGACGGGCTGTGGTGGGCTGGGACGGGCTGGGATGGGCTGTGGTTGGCTGGGACGGGCTGTGGTGGGCTGGGACGGGCTGTGGTGAGCTGAGATGAGCCGTGGTGGGCTGGGACGCGCTGTGGTGGGCTGTGCTTGGCTGGGACGGGCTGTGGTGGGCTGGGACGGGCTGTTGTAGGCTGGGACGGGCTGTGGTGGGCTGGGATGTGCTGGGACAGACTGGGACGGGCTGTGGTGGTCAGTAGTTGCCTGGGACATGCTGTGGTGTGCTGGGACGGGCTGTGGTGGGCTGGGACGGGCTGTGGTGTGCTGGGACGGGCTGTGGTGGGCTTGGACGGGCTGTGGTGTGCTGGGCCGGGCTGGGCCGGGCTGTGGTGTGCTGGGACGGGCTGTGGTGGGCTGGGCTGTGGTGGGACGGGCTGTGGTGTGCTGGGACGGGCTGTGGTGGGCTGGGACGGGATGTGGTGGGCTGGGGCGGGCTGTGGTGTGCTGGGACGGGCTGTGGTGGGCTGGGACGGGCTCTGGTGGGCTGGGACAGGCCGTGGTGGGCTGGGACGGGCCGTGGTGGGCTGGGACGGGCCGTGGTGGGCGGGGACGGGCCGTGGTGGGCGGGGACGGGCCGTGGTGTGCGGGGACGGGCCGTGGTGGGCTGGGACGGGATCTGGTGGGCTGGGACGGTCTGTGGTGGGCTGGGACGGGCTGTGGTGGGCCGTGGTGGGCGGGGACGGGCCGTGGTGAATTGTGGTGCGCCGTGGTTGGCCGTTTTGGGCCGGGATGGGAAGGGGTGGGCTGTGGTGGGCTCTGGTGGGCTGGGACAGGTCGTGGTGGGCTGGGACGGGCCGTGGTGGGCTGTGGCGGGCTGGAACAAGCTGTGGCGAGCTGGGACGGGCTGTGGCGGGCTGGGACGGGCTGTGGTGGGCTGGGACGGGCTGTGGTAAACTGGGACGGGTTGGGACGGGCTGGGACAGGCTGGGACGGGCTATTGTGGAATGGGACTGGCTGTGGTGGGCTGGGACTGGCTGTGGTGGGCTGGGACGGGCTGGGACGAGCTGGGACTGGATGGGACGGGCTGGGATGGGCTGTGGTGGGCTGGGACGGGCTGTGGTGAGCTGGAACGGGCTGTGGTGGGCCGTTTTGGGCCGGTATGGGAAGGGATGGTCTGTGTTGGGCCGTGGTGGGCTGGGACAGGTCATGGTGGGCTGAGACGGCCGGTGGTGAACTGTGGTGGGCCGTGGTGGGCTGTGGTGGGCCGTGGTGGGCTGGGACAGGCCGTGGTGGTCTGTGGTGGGCTGTGGTGGTCTGTGGCAGGCTGTGGTGGGCTTTGGTGGGTTCTTGTGAGCTTGAGATGGGCTGTGGTGGGCTGGGACAGGCTGTGGTGGGCTGGGACTGGCTCTGGTGTGCTGTGGTGGGCTGGGACGGGCTGTGGTGGGCTGGGACGGGCTGTGGTGGGCTGGGACGGGCTGTGCTGTGCTGGGACGGGCTGTGGTGTGCTGGGACGGGCTGTGGTCGACGAGGACGGGCGGGGACGGGCTGTGGTGGGTGGGGACGGGCTGTGGTGGGCTGTGGCGGGCTGGAACGGGCTGTGGCAAGCTGGGACGGGCTGTGGTGGACTGGGACGGGCTGTGGTGAGCTTTGGTGGGCCGTGGTTCGCTGTGGTCGGCCGTGGTGGGCTGGGAAAGGCCATGGTGGGCTGTGGTGGGCCTTGGTGGTCTGGGACAGGCTGTGGTGGGCTGTGGTGGGTTCTGGTGAGCTTGAGATGGGCTGTGGTGGGCTGGGATGGGCTGGGACGGGCTCTGGTGGTCTGGAACAGGCTGGGACGGGCTGGGACGGGCTGTGGTGTGCTGGGATGTGCTGTGATGGGCTGGGACGGGCTGTGGTTGGCGGGGACGGGCTGTGGTGGGCTGGGACGGGCTGAGACGAGTTCTGGTTGTCTGGAACGAGCTGGGACGGTCTGTGGTGGGCTGGGACGGGCTGTGGTGTGCTGGGACGGGCTGTGGTGGGCTGTGGTGGTCTGGGACGAGCTGGGACAGGCTGTGGTGGGCTGTGGTGGGTTCTGCTGAGCTTGAGACGGGCTGTGGTGGGCTGGAACAGGCTGAGACGAGTTCTGGTTGTCTGGAACGAGCTGGGACGGGCTGTGGTGTGCTGGGACGGGCTGTGGTGTGCTGGGACGGGCTGTGGTGGGCTGTGGTGGTCTGGGACGAGCTGGGACAGGCTGTGGTGGGCTGTGGTGGGTTCTGCTGAGCTTGAGACGGGCTGTGGTGGGCTGGGACGGGCTGAGACGAGTTCTGGTTGTCTGGAACGAGCTGGGACGGGCTGTGGTGGGCGGGGACAAGCTGCGGCAGGCTGCGACGGGCGGGGACGGGCGGGGACGGGCTGTGGTGGGCTGGGACGGGCTGTGGTGGGCGGGGACGGGCTGTGGTGGGCTAGGGACGGGCTGTGGTGGGCTGGGACGGGCTGTGGTGGTCTGGAACAGGCTGTGGTGGGTTGGGACAGGCTGGGACATGCTGGGACGGTGTGTCGTGGACTGGGATGGTCTTTGGTGGGGCATGGTGGTCTTGGACGGGCCGTGGTGAACCGTGGTGGGCTGTGGTTGGCCGTTTTGAGCCGGTATGGGAAGGGATGGGCTGTGGTGGGCCGTGGTGGGCTGGGACAGGTCATGGTGGCCTGAGATGGCCCGTGGTGAACTGTGGTGGGCCGTGGTGGTCTGTGGTGGGCCGTGGTGGTCTGGGACAGGCTGTGGTGGGCTGTGGTGGGTTCTGGTGAGCTTGAGATGGGCTGTGGTGGGCTAGGAAGGGCTGGGACGGGCTCTGGTGGTCTGGAACGGGCTGTGGTGGGCTAGGACAGGCTGTGGTGGGCGGGGATGAACTGTGGTGGGCGGGGATGGGCTGTGGTGGGCGGAGACGGGTTGTGGTGGGCTGGGACGGGCTGTGGTGGGCTGGGACGGGCTGTGGTGGGCTGGGACATTCTGTGGTGGGCTGGGACGGGCTGTGACTGGCTGTGGTGGGCCGGGACGGGCTGTGGTGGGCCGGGACGGGCTGTGGTGGGCCGGGGCGGGCTGTGGCTAGCGGTGACGGGCTGTGGTGGGCTGGGAGAGGTTGGGAAGGGCTGTGGTGTGCGGTGACGGTTGTAGTGAGCTGGGACAGGCTGGGAAGGGCTGTGGTGGGCTGTGGTGGGCTGGAACGGGCTGTGGTGGTCTGGAACGGGCTGTGATGGGCTGGGACGGGCTGGGACATGCTGGGACGGTCTGTGGTGGACTGGGACGGTCTGTGGTGTGCTGGGACGGGCTGTGGTGGGCTGCGACGGGCTGGGCTGGGCTGGGATGGTCTGGGACGGGCTGTGGTGGGCTGGGACGGGCTGTGGTGGGCTGTGGTGGACAGGGACGGTCTGTGGTGTGCTGGGACGGTCTGTGGTGGGCTGCGATGGGCTGGGACGGGCTGGGACGTGCTGTGGTGTGCTGGGACGGGCTGTGGTGGGCTGGGACGGGCTGTGGTGGGCTGGGACAGGCTGGGATAGGCTGAGACAGGCTGTGGTGGCCTGGGACATTCTGTGGTGGGCTGGGACGGGCTCTAGTGGTCTGGAACGGGCTGTGGTGGGCCGGGACAGGCTGTGGTGGGCCGGGACGGGCTGTGGTGGGCCGGGACGGGCTGTGGTGGGCGGGGATGAACTGTGGTGGGCGGAGATGGGCTCTGGTGGGCGGAGACGGGCTGTGGTGGGCTGGGACGGGCTGTGGTGGGCTGGGATGGGCTGTGGTGGCCTGGGACGGGCTTTGGTGGGCGGGGACGGGCTGTGGTGGGTGGGGACGGACTGTGGTGGTCTGGAACGGTCTGTGGTGGCCTGGGACGGGCTGTGGTGGGCTGGGACGGGCTGTGGTGGGCTGGGACGGGCTGCGGCAGGCTGGGACGGGCTGTGGTGTGCTGGGACAGGCTGTGCTGCTCTGTGATGGGCTGGGACGGGCGGGGACGGGCTGTGGTGGGCTGGGATGGGCTGGGACGGGCTGGCACGGGCTGTGGTGGTCTGGAACAGGCTGTGGTGGGTTGGGACAGGCTGGGACATGCTGGGACGGTTTGTGGTGGACTGGGATGGTCTGTGGTGTGCTGGGACGGGCTGTGGTGGGCAGGGATGGGCTGTGGTGGGGCGTGGTGGGCTGGGACGGGCCGTGGTGGTCTTGAACAGGCTGGGACGGGCTGTGGTGGGCTGGGATGGGCTGGCATGGGCTGTGGTGTGCTGGGATGTGCTGTGGTGGGCTGGGACGGGCTGTGGTGGGCTGGGACGGGCTGTGGTAAACTGGGACGGGTTGGGACGGGCTGGGACAGGCTGGGACGGGCTATTGTGGAATGGGACTGGCTGTGGTGGGCTGGGACTGGCTGTGGTGGGCTGGGACGGGCTGGGACGAGCTGGGACTGGATGGGACGGGCTGGGATGGGCTGTGGTGGGCTGGGACGGGCTGTGGTGAGCTGGAACGGGCTGTGGTGGGGCGTGGTGGGCTGGGACGGGCCGTGGTGAACTGTGGTGGGCTGTGGTGGGCCGTTTTGGGCCGGTATGGGAAGGGATGGTCTGTGTTGGGCCGTGGTGGGCTGGGACAGGTCATGGTGGGCTGAGACGGCCGGTGGTGAACTGTGGTGGGCCGTGGTGGGCTGTGGTGGGCCGTGGTGGGCTGGGACAGGCCGTGGTGGTCTGTGGTGGGCTGTGGTGGTCTGTGGCAGGCTGTGGTGGGCTTTGGTGGGTTCTTGTGAGCTTGAGATGGGCTGTGGTGGGCTGGGACAGGCTGTGGTGGGCTGGGACTGGCTCTGGTGTGCTGTGGTGGGCTGGGACGGGCTGTGGTGGGCTGGGACGGGCTGTGGTGGGCTGGGACGGGCTGTGCTGTGCTGGGACGGGCTGTGGTGTGCTGGGACGGGCTGTGGTCGACGAGGACGGGCGGGGACGGGCTGTGGTGGGTGGGGACGGGCTGTGGTGGGCTGTGGCGGGCTGGAACGGGCTGTGGCAAGCTGGGACGGGCTGTGGTGGGGCGTGGTGGGCTGGGACGGGCCGTGGTGAACTGTGGTGGGCTGTGGTGGGCCGTTTTGGGCCGGTATGGGAAGGGATGGTCTGTGTTGGGCCGTGGTGGGCTGGGACAGGTCATGGTGGGCTGAGACGGCCGGTGGTGAACTGTGGTGGGCCGTGGTGGGCTGTGGTGGGCCGTGGTGGGCTGGGACAGGCCGTGGTGGTCTGTGGTGGGCTGTGGTGGTCTGTGGCAGGCTGTGGTGGGCTTTGGTGGGTTCTTGTGAGCTTGAGATGGGCTGTGGTGGGCTGGGACAGGCTGTGGTGGGCTGGGACTGGCTCTGGTGTGCTGTGGTGGGCTGGGACGGGCTGTGGTGGGCTGGGACGGGCTGTGGTGGGCTGGGACGGGCTGTGCTGTGCTGGGACGGGCTGTGGTGTGCTGGGACGGGCTGTGGTCGACGAGGACGGGCGGGGACGGGCTGTGGTGGGTGGGGACGGGCTGTGGTGGGCTGTGGCGGGCTGGAACGGGCTGTGGCAAGCTGGGACGGGCTGTGGTGGACTGGGACGGGCTGTGGTGAGCTTTGGTGGGCCGTGGTTCGCTGTGGTCGGCCGTGGTGGGCTGGGAAAGGCCATGGTGGGCTGTGGTGGGCCTTGGTGGTCTGGGACAGGCTGTGGTGGGCTGTGGTGGGTTCTGGTGAGCTTGAGATGGGCTGTGGTGGGCTGGGATGGGCTGGGACGGGCTCTGGTGGTCTGGAACAGGCTGGGACGGGCTGGGACGGGCTGTGGTGTGCTGGGATGTGCTGTGATGGGCTGGGACGGGCTGTGGTTGGCGGGGACGGGCTGTGGTGGGCTGGGACGGGCTGTGGTGGGCTGTGGTGCTCTGGGACGAGCTGGGACAGGCTGTGGTGGGCTGTGGTGGGTTCTGCTGAGCTTGAGACGGGCTGTGGTGTGCTGGGACGGGCTGAGACGAGTTCTGGTTGTCTGGAACGAGCTGGGACGGTCTGTGGTGGGCTGGGACGGGCTGTGGTGTGCTGGGACGGGCTGTGGTGGGCTGTGGTGGTCTGGGACGAGCTGGGACAGGCTGTGGTGGGCTGTGGTGGGTTCTGCTGAGCTTGAGACGGGCTGTGGTGGGCTGGGACGGGCTGAGACGAGTTCTGGTTGTCTGGAACGAGCTGGGACGGGCTGTGGTGTGCTGGGACGGGCTGTGGTGTGCTGGGACGGGCTGTGGTGGGCTGTGGTGGTCTGGGACGAGCTGGGACAGGCTGTGGTGGGCTGTGGTGGGTTCTGCTGAGCTTGAGACGGGCTGTGGTGGGCTGGGACGGGCTGAGACGAGTTCTGGTTGTCTGGAACGAGCTGGGACGGGCTGTGGTGGGCGGGGACAAGCTGCGGCAGGCTGCGACGGGCGGGGACGGGCGGGGACGGGCTGTGGTGGGCTGGGACGGGCTGTGGTGGGCGGGGACGGGCTGTGGTGGGCTAGGGACGGGCTGTGGTGGGCTGGGACGGGCTGTGGTGGTCTGGAACAGGCTGTGGTGGGTTGGGACAGGCTGGGACATGCTGGGACGGTGTGTCGTGGACTGGGATGGTCTTTGGTGGGGCATGGTGGGCTGGGACGGGCCGTGGTGAACCGTGGTGGGCTGTGGTGGGCCGTTTTGAGCCGGTATGGGAAGGGATGGGCTGTGGTGGGCCGTGGTGGGCTGGGACAGGTCATGGTGGCCTGAGATGGCCCGTGGTGAACTGTGGTGGGCCGTGGTGGTCTGTGGTGGGCCGTGGTGGTCTGGGACAGGCTGTGGTGGGCTGTGGTGGGTTCTGGTGAGCTTGAGATGGGCTGTGGTGGGCTAGGAAGGGCTGGGACGGGCTCTGGTGGTCTGGAACGGGCTGTGGTGGGCCAGGACAGGCTGTGGTGGGCGGGGATGAACTGTGGTGGGCGGGGATGGGCTGTGGTGGGCGGAGACGGGTTGTGGTGGGCTGGGACGGGCTGTGGTGGGCTGGGACGGGCTGTGGTGGGCTGGGACATTCTGTGGTGGGCTGGGACGGGCTGTGACTGGCTGTGGTGGGCCGGGACGGGCTGTGGTGGGCCGGGACGGGCTGTGGTGGGCCGGGGCGGGCTGTGGCTAGCGGTGACGGGCTGTGGTGGGCTGGGAGAGGTTGGGAAGGGCTGTGGTGTGCGGTGACGGTTGTAGTGAGCTGGGACAGGCTGGGAAGGGCTGTGGTGGGCTGTGGTGGGCTGGAACGGGCTGTGGTGGTCTGGAACGGGCTGTGATGGGCTGGGACGGGCTGGGACATGCTGGGACGGTCTGTGGTGGACTGGGACGGTCTGTGGTGTGCTGGGACGGGCTGTGGTGGGCTGCGACGGGCTGGGCTGGGCTGGGATGGTCTGGGACGGGCTGTGGTGGGCTGGGACGGGCTGTGGTGGGCTGTGGTGGACAGGGACGGTCTGTGGTGTGCTGGGACGGTCTGTGGTGGGCTGCGATGGGCTGGGACGGGCTGGGACGTGCTGTGGTGTGCTGGGACGGGCTGTGGTGGGCTGGGACGGGCTGTGGTGGGCTGGGACAGGCTGGGATAGGCTGAGACAGGCTGTGGTGGCCTGGGACATTCTGTGGTGGGCTGGGACGGGCTCTAGTGGTCTGGAACGGGCTGTGGTGGGCCGGGACAGGCTGTGGTGGGCCGGGACGGGCTGTGGTGGGCCGGGACGGGCTGTGATGGGCGGGGATGAACTGTGGTGGGCGGAGATGGGCTCTGGTGGGCGGAGACGGGCTGTGGTGGGCTGGGACGGGCTGTGGTGGGCTGGGATGGGCTGTGGTGGCCTGGGACGGGCTTTGGTGGGCGGGGACGGGCTGTGGTGGGTGGGGACGGACTGTGGTGGTCTGGAACGGTCTGTGGTGGCCTGGGACGGGCTGTGGTGGGCTGGGACGGGCTGTGGTGGGCTGGGACGGGCTGCGGCAGGCTGGGACGGGCTGTGGTGTGCTGGGACAGGCTGTGCTGCTCTGTGGTGGGCTGGGACGGGCGGGGACGGGCTGTGGTGGGCTGGGATGGGCTGGGACGGGCTGGCACGGGCTGTGGTGGTCTGGAACAGGCTGTGGTGGGTTGGGACAGGCTGGGACATGCTGGGACGGTTTGTGGTGGACTGGGATGGTCTGTGGTGTGCTGGGACGGGCTGTGGTGGGCAGGGACGGGCTGGGACGAACTCTGGTGGGCTGTGGTGGGCTGGGACGGGCTGTGGTGTGCTGGGACAGGCTGTGGTGGGCTGGGACAGGGTGTGGTGGGCTGGGACGGGCTGTGGTGGGCTGGGACGGGCTGTGGTGGGCTGAGACGGGCTGTGGTGGGCTGGGACGGGCTGTGGTGGGCTGGGACGGGCTGTGGTGTGCTGGGATGGGCTGGGACGGGCTGTGGTGTGCTGGGTCGGGCTGTGGTGGGCTGTGGTGGTCTGGGACGGGCTGGGACAGACTGTGGTGGGCTGTGGTGGGTTCTGCTGAGCTTGAGACGGGCTGTGGTAGGCTGGGACGGGCTGAGACGAGTTCTGGTGGTCTGGAACGAGCTGGGACAGGCTGTGGTGGGCTGGGACGGGCTGTGCTGGGCTGTGGTGGGCTATGGTGGGCGGGGACGGGCTGTGGTGGTCTGGAATGGTCTGTGGTGGGCTGGGACGGTCTGTGGTGGGCTGGGACGGGCTGCGGCAGGCTGCGACGGGCTGGGACGGGGTGGGACGGGCTGTGCTGGTCTGTGGTGGGCTGGGACGGGCTGGGACGGGCTGTCGTGTGCTGGGAAGGGCTGTGGTGGGCTGGGACGGGCTGTGGAGGATTGGGACGGGCTATGGAGAGCTCTGGAAAGCTGTGGTGGGCTGGGACGGGCCGTGGTGGGCTGTGGGGGGCTGGGAAGGGCTGGGACGGGCTCTGGTGGTCTGGAACAGGCTGGGACGGGCTGGGACGGGCTGTGGTGGGCTGGGATGGGTTCTGCTGAGCTTGAGACGGGCTGTGGTGGGCTGGGACGGGCTGAGACGAGTTCTGGTTGTCTGGAACGAGCTGGGACGGGCTGTGGTGTGCTGGGACGGGCTGTGGCAAGCTGGGACGGGCTGTGGTGAGCTTTGGTGGGCCGTGGTTCGCTGTGGTCGGCCGTGGTGGGCTGGGATGGGCCATGGTGGGCTGTGGTGGGCCTTGGTGGTCTGGGACAGGCTGTGGTGGGCTGTGGTGGGTTCTGGTGAGCTTGAGATGGGCTGTGGTGGGCTGGGATGGGCTGGGACGGGCTCTGGTGGTCTGGAACAGGCTGGGACGGGCTGGGACGGGCTGTGGTGGGCTGGGATGGGCTGGCACGGGCTGTGGTGTGCTGGGATGTGCTGTGGTGGGCTGGGACGGGCTGTGGTGGGCTGGGACGGGCTGTGGTGTGCTGGGACGGGATGTGGTGGGCTGTGATGGGCTGGGACGGGCTGTGGTTGGCGGGGACGGGCTGTGGTGGGCTGGGACGGGCTGTGGTGGGCTGTGGTGCTCTGGGACGAGCTGGGACAGGCTGTGGTGGGCTGTGGTGGGTTCTGCTGAGCTTGAGACGGGCTGTGGTGGGCTGGGACGGGCTGAGACGAGTTCTGGTTGTCTGGAACGAGCTGGGACGGTCTGTGGTGGGCTGGGACGGGCTGTGGTGTGCTGGGACGGGCTGTGGTGGGCTGTGGTGCTCTGGGACGAGCTGGGACAGGCTGTGGTGGGCTGTGGTGGGTTCTGCTGAGCTTGAGACGGGCTGTGGTGGGCTGGGACGGGCTGAGACGAGTTCTGGTTGTCTGGAACGAGCTGGGACGGGCTGTGGTGTGCTGGGACGGGCTGTGGTGGGCTGTGGTGGTCTGGGACGAGCTGGGACAGGCTGTGGTGGGCTGTGGTGGGTTCTGCTGAGCTTGAGACGGGCTGTGGTGGGCTGGGACGGGCTGAGACGAGTTCTGGTTGTCTGGAACGAGCTGGGACGGGCTGTGGTGGGCGGGGACAAGCTGCGGCAGGCTGCGACGGGCTGGGACGGGCGGGGACGGGCTGTGGTTGGCTGGGACGGGCTGTGGTGGGCGGGGACGGGCTGTGGTGGGCTAGGGACAGGCTGTGGTGGGCTGGGACGGGCTGTGGTGGTCTGGAACAGGCTGTGGTGGGTTGGGACAGGCTGGGACATGCTGGGACGGTGTGTCGTGGACTGGGATGGTCTTTGGTGGGGCATGGTGGGCTGGGACGGGCCGTGGTGAACCGTGGTGGGCTGTGGTGGGCCGTGGTGGGCCGTTTTGAGCCGGTATGGGAAGGGATGGGCTGTGGTGGGCCGTGGTGGGCTGGGACAGGTCATGGTGGCCTGAGATGGCCCGTGGTGAACTGTGGTGGGCCGTGGTGGTCTGTGGTGGGCCGTGGTTGTCTGGGACAGGCTGTGGTAGGCTGTGGTGGGTTCTGGTGAGCTTGAGATGGGCTGTGGTGGGCTAGGATAGGCTGGGACGGGCTCTGGTGGTCTGGAACGGGCTGTGGTGGGCCAGGACAGGCTGTGGTGGGCGGGGATGAACTGTGGTGGGCGGGGATGGGCTGTGGTGGGCGGAGACGGGTTGTGGTGGGCTGGGACGGGCTGTGGTGGGCTGGGACGGGCTGTGGTGGGCTGGGACATTCTGTGGTGGGCTGGGACGGGCTGTGACTGGCTGTGGTGGGCCGGGACGGGCTGTGGTGGGCCGGGACGGGCTGTGGTGGGCCGGGGCGGGCTGTGGCTAGCGGTGACGGGCTGTGGTGGGCTGGGAGAGGTTGGGAAGGGCTGTGGTGTGCGGTGACGGTTGTAGTGAGCTGGGACAGGCTGGGAAGGGCTGTGGTGGGCTGTGGTGGGCTGGAACGGGCTGTGGTAAACTGGGACGGGTTGGGACGGGCTGGGACAGGCTGGGACGGGCTATTGTGGAATGGGACTGGCTGTGGTGGGCTGGGACTGGCTGTGGTGGGCTGGGACGGGCTGGGACGAGCTGGGACTGGATGGGACGGGCTGGGATGGGCTGTGGTGGGCTGGGACGGGTTGTGGTGAGCTGGAACGGGCTGTGGTGGGGCGTGGTGGGCTGGGACGGGCCGTGGTGAACTGTGGTGGGCTGTGGTGGGCCGTTTTGGGCCGGTATGGGAAGGGATGGTCTGTGTTGGGCCGTGGTGGGCTGGGACAGGTCATGGTGGGCTGAGACGGCCGGTGGTGAACTGTGGTGGGCCGTGGTGGGCTGTGGTGGGCCGTGGTGGGCTGGGACAGGCCGTGGTGGTCTGTGGTGGGCTGTGGTGGTCTGTGGCAGGCTGTGGTGGGCTTTGGTGGGTTCTTGTGAGCTTGAGATGGGCTGTGGTGGGCTGGGACAGGCTGTGGTGGGCTGGGACTGGCTCTGGTGTGCTGTGGTGGGCTGGGACGGGCTGTGGTGGGCTGGGACGGGCTGTGCTGTGCTGGGACGGGCTGTGGTGTGCTGGGACGGGCTGTGGTCGACGAGGACGGGCGGGGACGGGCTGTGGTGGGTGGGGACGGGCTGTGGTGGGCTGTGGCGGGCTGGAACGGGCTGTGGCAAGCTGGGACGGGCTGTGGTGAGCTTTGGTGGGCCGTGGTTCGCTGTGGTCGGCCGTGGTGGGCTGGGAAAGGCCATGGTGGGCTGTGGTGGGCCTTGGTGGTCTGGGACAGGCTGTGGTGGGTTCTGGTGAGCTTGAGATGGGCTGTGGTGGGCTGGGATGGGCTGGGACGGGCTCTGGTGGTCTGGAACAGGCTGGGACGGGCTGGGACGGGCTGTGGTGGGCTGGGATGGGCTGGCACGGGCTGTGGTGTGCTGGGATGTGCTGTGGTGGGCTGGGACGGGCTGTGGTGGGCTGGGACGGGCTGTGGTGTGCTGGGACGGGCTGTGGTGGGCTGTGATGGGCTGGGACGGGCTGTGGTTGGCGGGGACGGGCTGTGGTGGGCTGGGACGGGCTGTGGTGGGCTGTGGTGCTCTGGGACGAGCTGGGACAGGCTGTGGTGGGCTGTGGTGGGTTCTGCTGAGCTTGAGACGGGCTGTGGTGGGCTGGGACGGGCTGAGACGAGTTCTGGTTGTCTGGAACGAGCTGGGACGGTCTGTGGTGGGCTGGGACGGGCTGTGGTGTGCTGGGACGGGCTGTGGTGGGCTGTGGTGCTCTGGGACGAGCTGGGACAGGCTGTGGTGGGCTGTGGTGGGTTCTGCTGAGCTTGAGACGGGCTGTGGTGGGCTGGGACGGGCTGAGACGAGTTCTGGTTGTCTGGAACGAGCTGGGACGGGCTGTGGTGTGCTGGGACGGGCTGTGGTGTGCTGGGACGGGCTGTGGTGGGCTGTGGTGGTCTGGGACGAGCTGGGACAGGCTGTGGTGGGCTGTGGTGGGTTCTGCTGAGCTTGAGACGGGCTGTGGTGGGCTGGGACGGGCTGAGACGAGTTCTGGTTGTCTGGAACGAGCTGGGACGGGCTGTGGTGGGCGGGGACAAGCTGCGGCAGGCTGCGACGGGCTGGGACGGGCGGGGACGGGCTGTGGTGGGCTGGGACGGGCTGTGGTGGGCGGGGACGGGCTGTGGTGGGCTAGGGACGGGCTGTGGTGGGCTGGGACGGGCTGTGGTGGTCTGGAACAGGCTGTGGTGGGTTGGGACAGGCTGGGACATGCTGGGACGGTGTGTCGTGGACTGGGATGGTCTTTGGTGGGGCATGGTGGGCTGGGACGGGCCGTGGTGAACCGTGGTGGGCTGTGGTGGGCCGTGGTGGGCCGTTTTGAGCCGGTATGGGAAGGGATGGGCTGTGGTGGGCCGTGGTGGGCTGGGACAGGTCATGGTGGCCTGAGATGGCCCGTGGTGAACTGTGGTGGGCCGTGGTGGTCTGTGGTGGGCCGTGGTGGTCTGGGACAGGCTGTGGTGGGCTGTGGTGGGTTCTGGTGAGCTTGAGATGGGCTGTGGTGGGCTAGGAAGGGCTGGGACAGGCTCTGGTGGTCTGGAACGGGCTGTGGTGGGCCAGGACAGGCTGTGGTGGGCGGGGATGAACTGTGGTGGGCGGGGATGGGCTGTGGTGGGCGGAGACGGGTTGTGGTGGGCTGGGACGGGCTGTGGTGGGCTGGGACGGGCTGTGGTGGGCTGGGACATTCTGTGGTGGGCTGGGACGGGCTGTGACTGGCTGTGGTGGGCCGGGACGGGCTGTGGTGGGCCGGGACGGGCTGTGGTGGGCCGGGGCGGGCTGTGGCTAGCGGTGACGGGCTGTGGTGGGCTGGTAGAGGTTGGGAAGGGCTGTGGTGTGCGGTGACGGTTGTAGTGAGCTGGGACAGGCTGGGAAGGGCTGTGGTGGGCTGTGGTGGGCTGGAACGGGCTGTGGTGGTCTGGAACGGGCTGTGATGGGCTGGGACGGGCTGGGACATGCTGGGACGGTCTGTGGTGGACTGGGACGGTCTGTGGTGTGCTGGGACGGGCTGTGGTGGGCTGCGACGGGCTGGGCTGGGCTGGGATGGTCTGGGACGGGCTGTGGTGGGCTGGGACGGGCTGTGGTGGGCTGTGGTGGACAGGGACGGTCTGTGGTGTGCTGGGACGGTCTGTGGTGGGCTGCGATGGGCTGGGACGGGCTGGGACGTGCTGTGGTGTGCTGGGACGGGCTGTGGTGGGCTGGGACGGGCTGTGGTGGGCTGGGACAGGCTGGGATAGGCTGAGACAGGCTGTGGTGGCCTGGGACATTCTGTGGTGGGCTGGGACGGGCTCTAGTGGTCTGGAACGGGCTGTGGTGGGCCGGGACAGGCTGTGGTGGGCCGGGACGGGCTGTGGTGGGCCGGGACGGGCTGTGATGGGCGGGGATGAACTGTGGTGGGCGGAGATGGGCTCTGGTGGGCGGAGACGGGCTGTGGTGGGCTGGGACGGGCTGTGGTGGGCTGGGACGGGCTGTGGTGGCCTGGGACGGGCTGTGGTGGGCTGGGACGGGCTGCGGCAGGCTGGGACGGGCTGTGGTGTGCTGGGACAGGCTGTGCTGCTCTGTGGTGGGCTGGGACGGGCTGGGACGTGCTGTGGTGTGCTGGGACGGGCTGTGGTGGGCTGGGACGGGCTGTGGTGGGCTGGGACAGGCTGGGATAGGCTGAGACAGGCTGTGGTGGCCTGGGACATTCTGTGGTGGGCTGGGACGGGCTCTAGTGGTCTGGAACGGGCTGTGGTGGGCCGGGACAGGCTGTGGTGGGCCGGGACGGGCTGTGGTGGGCCGGGACGGGCTGTGGTGGGCGGGGATGAACTGTGGTGGGCGGAGATGGGCTCTGGTGGGCGGAGACGGGCTGTGGTGGGCTGGGACGGGCTGTGGTGGGCTGGGATGGGCTGTGGTGGCCTGGGACGGGCTTTGGTGGGCGGGGACGGGCTGTGGTGGGTGGGGACGGACTGTGGTGGTCTGGAACGGTCTGTGGTGGCCTGGGACGGGCTGTGGTGGGCTGGGACGGGCTGTGGTGGGCTGGGACGGGCTGCGGCAGGCTGGGACGGGCTGTGGTGTGCTGGGACAGGCTGTGCTGCTCTGTGATGGGCTGGGACGGGCGGGGACGGGCTGTGGTGGGCTGGGATGGGCTGGGACGGGCTGGCACGGGCTGTGGTGGTCTGGAACAGGCTGTGGTGGGTTGGGACAGGCTGGGACATGCTGGGACGGTTTGTGGTGGACTGGGATGGTCTGTGGTGTGCTGGGACGGGCTGTGGTGGGCAGGGATGGGCTGTGGTGGGGCGTGGTGGGCTGGGACGGGCCGTGGTGGTCTTGAACAGGCTGGGACGGGCTGTGGTGGGCTGGGATGGGCTGGCATGGGCTGTGGTGTGCTGGGATGTGCTGTGGTGGGCTGGGACGGGCTGTGGTGGGCTGGGACGGGCTGTGGTAAACTGGGACGGGTTGGGACGGGCTGGGACAGGCTGGGACGGGCTATTGTGGAATGGGACTGGCTGTGGTGGGCTGGGACTGGCTGTGGTGGGCTGGGACGGGCTGGGACGAGCTGGGACTGGATGGGACGGGCTGGGATGGGCTGTGGTGGGCTGGGACGGGCTGTGGTGAGCTGGAACGGGCTGTGGTGGGGCGTGGTGGGCTGGGACGGGCCGTGGTGAACTGTGGTGGGCTGTGGTGGGCCGTTTTGGGCCGGTATGGGAAGGGATGGTCTGTGTTGGGCCGTGGTGGGCTGGGACAGGTCATGGTGGGCTGAGACGGCCGGTGGTGAACTGTGGTGGGCCGTGGTGGGCTGTGGTGGGCCGTGGTGGGCTGGGACAGGCCGTGGTGGTCTGTGGTGGGCTGTGGTGGTCTGTGGCAGGCTGTGGTGGGCTTTGGTGGGTTCTTGTGAGCTTGAGATGGGCTGTGGTGGGCTGGGACAGGCTGTGGTGGGCTGGGACTGGCTCTGGTGTGCTGTGGTGGGCTGGGACGGGCTGTGGTGGGCTGGGACGGGCTGTGGTGGGCTGGGACGGGCTGTGCTGTGCTGGGACGGGCTGTGGTGTGCTGGGACGGGCTGTGGTCGACGAGGACGGGCGGGGACGGGCTGTGGTGGGTGGGGACGGGCTGTGGTGGGCTGTGGCGGGCTGGAACGGGCTGTGGCAAGCTGGGACGGGCTGTGGTGGGGCGTGGTGGGCTGGGACGGGCCGTGGTGAACTGTGGTGGGCTGTGGTGGGCCGTTTTGGGCCGGTATGGGAAGGGATGGTCTGTGTTGGGCCGTGGTGGGCTGGGACAGGTCATGGTGGGCTGAGACGGCCGGTGGTGAACTGTGGTGGGCCGTGGTGGGCTGTGGTGGGCCGTGGTGGGCTGGGACAGGCCGTGGTGGTCTGTGGTGGGCTGTGGTGGTCTGTGGCAGGCTGTGGTGGGCTTTGGTGGGTTCTTGTGAGCTTGAGATGGGCTGTGGTGGGCTGGGACAGGCTGTGGTGGGCTGGGACTGGCTCTGGTGTGCTGTGGTGGGCTGGGACGGGCTGTGGTGGGCTGGGACGGGCTGTGGTGGGCTGGGACGGGCTGTGCTGTGCTG
Source organism: Falco biarmicus (assembly GCF_023638135.1). Lineage (NCBI taxonomy): Eukaryota > Metazoa > Chordata > Aves > Falconiformes > Falconidae > Falco > Falco biarmicus. The sequence goes on along the minus strand of NW_026611851.1, from coordinate 859,909 downwards.
GGACGGGCTGTGGTGTGCTGGGACGGGCTGTGGTCGACGAGGACGGGCGGGGACAGGCTGTGGTGGGTGGGGACGGGCTGTGGTGGGCTGTGGCGGGCTGGAACGGGCTGTGGCAAGCTGGGACGGGCTGTGGTGGACTGGGACGGGCTGTGGTGAGCTTTGGTGGGCCGTGGTTCGCTGTGGTCGGCCGTGGTGGGCTGGGAAAGGCCATGGTGGGCTGTGGTGGGCCTTGGTGGTCTGGGACAGGCTGTGGTGGGCTGTGGTGGGTTCTGGTGAGCTTGAGATGGGCTGTGGTGGGCTGGGATGGGCTGGGACGGGCTCTGGTGGTCTGGAACAGGCTGGGACGGGCTGGGACGGGCTGTGGTGTGCTGGGATGTGCTGTGATGGGCTGGGACGGGCTGTGGTTGGCGGGGACGGGCTGTGGTGGGCTGGGACGGGCTGTGGTGGGCTGTGGTGCTCTGGGACGAGCTGGGACAGGCTGTGGTGGGCTGTGGTGGGTTCTGCTGAGCTTGAGACGGGCTGTGGTGTGCTGGGACGGGCTGAGACGAGTTCTGGTTGTCTGGAACGAGCTGGGACGGTCTGTGGTGGGCTGGGACGGGCTGTGGTGTGCTGGGACGGGCTGTGGTGGGCTGTGGTGGTCTGGGACGAGCTGGGACAGGCTGTGGTGGGCTGTGGTGGGTTCTGCTGAGCTTGAGACGGGCTGTGGTGGGCTGGGACGGGCTGAGACGAGTTCTGGTTGTCTGGAACGAGCTGGGACGGGCTGTGGTGTGCTGGGACGGGCTGTGGTGTGCTGGGACGGGCTGTGGTGGGCTGTGGTGGTCTGGGACGAGCTGGGACAGGCTGTGGTGGGCTGTGGTGGGTTCTGCTGAGCTTGAGACGGGCTGTGGTGGGCTGGGACGGGCTGAGACGAGTTCTGGTTGTCTGGAACGAGCTGGGACGGGCTGTGGTGGGCGGGGACAAGCTGCGGCAGGCTGCGACGGGCGGGGACGGGCGGGGACGGGCTGTGGTGGGCTGGGACGGGCTGTGGTGGGCGGGGACGGGCTGTGGTGGGCTAGGGACGGGCTGTGGTGGGCTGGGACGGGCTGTGGTGGTCTGGAACAGGCTGTGGTGGGTTGGGACAGGCTGGGACATGCTGGGACGGTGTGTCGTGGACTGGGATGGTCTTTGGTGGGGCATGGTGGGCTGGGACGGGCCGTGGTGAACCGTGGTGGGCTGTGGTGGGCCGTTTTGAGCCGGTATGGGAAGGGATGGGCTGTGGTGGGCCGTGGTGGGCTGGGACAGGTCATGGTGGCCTGAGATGGCCCGTGGTGAACTGTGGTGGGCCGTGGTGGTCTGTGGTGGGCCGTGGTGGTCTGGGACAGGCTGTGGTGGGCTGTGGTGGGTTCTGGTGAGCTTGAGATGGGCTGTGGTGGGCTAGGAAGGGCTGGGACGGGCTCTGGTGGTCTGGAACGGGCTGTGGTGGGCCAGGACAGGCTGTGGTGGGCGGGGATGAACTGTGGTGGGCGGGGATGGGCTGTGGTGGGCGGAGACGGGTTGTGGTGGGCTGGGACGGGCTGTGGTGGGCTGGGACGGGCTGTGGTGGGCTGGGACATTCTGTGGTGGGCTGGGACGGGCTGTGACTGGCTGTGGTGGGCCGGGACGGGCTGTGGTGGGCCGGGACGGGCTGTGGTGGGCCGGGGCGGGCTGTGGCTAGCGGTGACGGGCTGTGGTGGGCTGGGAGAGGTTGGGAAGGGCTGTGGTGTGCGGTGACGGTTGTAGTGAGCTGGGACAGGCTGGGAAGGGCTGTGGTGGGCTGTGGTGGGCTGGAACGGGCTGTGGTGGTCTGGAACGGGCTGTGATGGGCTGGGACGGGCTGGGACATGCTGGGACGGTCTGTGGTGGACTGGGACGGTCTGTGGTGTGCTGGGACGGGCTGTGGTGGGCTGCGACGGGCTGGGCTGGGCTGGGATGGTCTGGGACGGGCTGTGGTGGGCTGGGACGGGCTGTGGTGGGCTGTGGTGGACAGGGACGGTCTGTGGTGTGCTGGGACGGTCTGTGGTGGGCTGCGATGGGCTGGGACGGGCTGGGACGTGCTGTGGTGTGCTGGGACGGGCTGTGGTGGGCTGGGACGGGCTGTGGTGGGCTGGGACAGGCTGGGATAGGCTGAGACAGGCTGTGGTGGCCTGGGACATTCTGTGGTGGGCTGGGACGGGCTCTAGTGGTCTGGAACGGGCTGTGGTGGGCCGGGACAGGCTGTGGTGGGCCGGGACGGGCTGTGGTGGGCCGGGACGGGCTGTGATGGGCGGGGATGAACTGTGGTGGGCGGAGATGGGCTCTGGTGGGCGGAGACGGGCTGTGGTGGGCTGGGACGGGCTGTGGTGGGCTGGGATGGGCTGTGGTGGCCTGGGACGGGCTTTGGTGGGCGGGGACGGGCTGTGGTGGGTGGGGACGGACTGTGGTGGTCTGGAACGGTCTGTGGTGGCCTGGGACGGGCTGTGGTGGGCTGGGACGGGCTGTGGTGGGCTGGGACGGGCTGCGGCAGGCTGGGACGGGCTGTGGTGTGCTGGGACAGGCTGTGCTGCTCTGTGGTGGGCTGGGACGGGCGGGGACGGGCTGTGGTGGGCTGGGATGGGCTGGGACGGGCTGGCACGGGCTGTGGTGGTCTGGAACAGGCTGTGGTGGGTTGGGACAGGCTGGGACATGCTGGGACGGTTTGTGGTGGACTGGGATGGTCTGTGGTGTGCTGGGACGGGCTGTGGTGGGCAGGGACGGGCTGGGACGAACTCTGGTGGGCTGTGGTGGGCTGGGACGGGCTGTGGTGTGCTGGGACAGGCTGTGGTGGGCTGGGACAGGGTGTGGTGGGCTGGGACGGGCTGTGGTGGGCTGGGACGGGCTGTGGTGGGCTGAGACGGGCTGTGGTGGGCTGGGACGGGCTGTGGTGGGCTGGGACGGGCTGTGGTGTGCTGGGATGGGCTGGGACGGGCTGTGGTGTGCTGGGTCGGGCTGTGGTGGGCTGTGGTGGTCTGGGACGGGCTGGGACAGACTGTGGTGGGCTGTGGTGGGTTCTGCTGAGCTTGAGACGGGCTGTGGTAGGCTGGGACGGGCTGAGACGAGTTCTGGTGGTCTGGAACGAGCTGGGACAGGCTGTGGTGGGCTGGGACGGGCTGTGCTGGGCTGTGGTGGGCTATGGTGGGCGGGGACGGGCTGTGGTGGTCTGGAATGGTCTGTGGTGGGCTGGGACGGTCTGTGGTGGGCTGGGACGGGCTGCGGCAGGCTGCGACGGGCTGGGACGGGGTGGGACGGGCTGTGCTGGTCTGTGGTGGGCTGGGACGGGCTGGGACGGGCTGTCGTGTGCTGGGAAGGGCTGTGGTGGGCTGGGACGGGCTGTGGAGGATTGGGACGGGCTATGGAGAGCTCTGGAAAGCTGTGGTGGGCTGGGACGGGCCGTGGTGGGCTGTGGGGGGCTGGGAAGGGCTGGGACGGGCTCTGGTGGTCTGGAACAGGCTGGGACGGGCTGGGACGGGCTGTGGTGGGCTGGGATGGGTTCTGCTGAGCTTGAGACGGGCTGTGGTGGGCTGGGACGGGCTGAGACGAGTTCTGGTTGTCTGGAACGAGCTGGGACGGGCTGTGGTGTGCTGGGACGGGCTGTGGCAAGCTGGGACGGGCTGTGGTGAGCTTTGGTGGGCCGTGGTTCGCTGTGGTCGGCCGTGGTGGGCTGGGAAAGGCCATGGTGGGCTGTGGTGGGCCTTGGTGGTCTGGGACAGGCTGTGGTGGGCTGTGGTGGGTTCTGGTGAGCTTGAGATGGGCTGTGGTGGGCTGGGATGGGCTGGGACGGGCTCTGGTGGTCTGGAACAGGCTGGGACGGGCTGGGACGGGCTGTGGTGGGCTGGGATGGGCTGGCACGGGCTGTGGTGTGCTGGGATGTGCTGTGGTGGGCTGGGACGGGCTGTGGTGGGCTGGGACGGGCTGAGACGAGTTCTGGTTGTCTGGAACGAGCTGGGACGGTCTGTGGTGGGCTGGGACGGGCTGTGGTGTGCTGGGACGGGCTGTGGTGGGCTGTGGTGCTCTGGGACGAGCTGGGACAGGCTGTGGTGGGCTGTGGTGGGTTCTGCTGAGCTTGAGACGGGCTGTGGTGGGCTGGGACGGGCTGAGACGAGTTCTGGTTGTCTGGAACGAGCTGGGACGGGCTGTGGTGTGCTGGGACGGGCTGTGGTGGGCTGTGGTGGTCTGGGACGAGCTGGGACAGGCTGTGGTGGGCTGTGGTGGGTTCTGCTGAGCTTGAGACGGGCTGTGGTGGGCTGGGACGGGCTGAGACGAGTTCTGGTTGTCTGGAACGAGCTGGGACGGGCTGTGGTGGGCGGGGACAAGCTGCGGCAGGCTGCGACGGGCTGGGACGGGCGGGGACGGGCTGTGGTTGGCTGGGACGGGCTGTGGTGGGCGGGGACGGGCTGTGGTGGGCTAGGGACAGGCTGTGGTGGGCTGGGACGGGCTGTGGTGGTCTGGAACAGGCTGTGGTGGGTTGGGACAGGCTGGGACATGCTGGGACGGTGTGTCGTGGACTGGGATGGTCTTTGGTGGGGCATGGTGGGCTGGGACGGGCCGTGGTGAACCGTGGTGGGCTGTGGTGGGCCGTGGTGGGCCGTTTTGAGCCGGTATGGGAAGGGATGGGCTGTGGTGGGCCGTGGTGGGCTGGGACAGGTCATGGTGGCCTGAGATGGCCCGTGGTGAACTGTGGTGGGCCGTGGTGGTCTGTGGTGGGCCGTGGTTGTCTGGGACAGGCTGTGGTGGGCTGTGGTGGGTTCTGGTGAGCTTGAGATGGGCTGTGGTGGGCTAGGATAGGCTGGGACGGGCTCTGGTGGTCTGGAACGGGCTGTGGTGGGCCAGGACAGGCTGTGGTGGGCGGGGATGAACTGTGGTGGGCGGGGATGGGCTGTGGTGGGCGGAGACGGGTTGTGGTGGGCTGGGACGGGCTGTGGTGGGCTGGGACGGGCTGTGGTGGGCTGGGACATTCTGTGGTGGGCTGGGACGGGCTGTGACTGGCTGTGGTGGGCCGGGACGGGCTGTGGTGGGCCGGGACGGGCTGTGGTGGGCCGGGGCGGGCTGTGGCTAGCGGTGACGGGCTGTGGTGGGCTGGGAGAGGTTGGGAAGGGCTGTGGTGTGCGGTGACGGTTGTAGTGAGCTGGGACAGGCTGGGAAGGGCTGTGGTGGGCTGTGGTGGGCTGGAACGGGCTGTGGTAAACTGGGACGGGTTGGGACGGGCTGGGACAGGCTGGGACGGGCTATTGTGGAATGGGACTGGCTGTGGTGGGCTGGGACTGGCTGTGGTGGGCTGGGACGGGCTGGGACGAGCTGGGACTGGATGGGACGGGCTGGGATGGGCTGTGGTGGGCTGGGACGGGTTGTGGTGAGCTGGAACGGGCTGTGGTGGGGCGTGGTGGGCTGGGACGGGCCGTGGTGAACTGTGGTGGGCTGTGGTGGGCCGTTTTGGGCCGGTATGGGAAGGGATGGTCTGTGTTGGGCCGTGGTGGGCTGGGACAGGTCATGGTGGGCTGAGACGGCCGGTGGTGAACTGTGGTGGGCCGTGGTGGGCTGTGGTGGGCCGTGGTGGGCTGGGACAGGCCGTGGTGGTCTGTGGTGGGCTGTGGTGGTCTGTGGCAGGCTGTGGTGGGCTTTGGTGGGTTCTTGTGAGCTTGAGATGGGCTGTGGTGGGCTGGGACAGGCTGTGGTGGGCTGGGACTGGCTCTGGTGTGCTGTGGTGGGCTGGGACGGGCTGTGGTGGGCTGGGACGGGCTGTGGTGGGCTGGGACGGGCTGTGCTGTGCTGGGACGGGCTGTGGTGGGCTGCGACGGGCTGGGCTGGGCTGGGATGGTCTGGGACGGGCTGTGGTGGGCTGGGACGGGCTGTGGTGGGCTGTGGTGGACAGGGACGGTCTGTGGTGTGCTGGGACGGTCTGTGGTGGGCTGCGATGGGCTGGGACGGGCTGGGACGTGCTGTGGTGTGCTGGGACGGGCTGTGGTGGGCTGGGACGGGCTGTGGTGGGCTGGGACAGGCTGGGATAGGCTGAGACAGGCTGTGGTGGCCTGGGACATTCTGTGGTGGGCTGGGACGGGCTCTAGTGGTCTGGAACGGGCTGTGGTGGGCCGGGACAGGCTGTGGTGGGCCGGGACGGGCTGTGGTGGGCCGGGACGGGCTGTGATGGGCGGGGATGAACTGTGGTGGGCGGAGATGGGCTCTGGTGGGCGGAGACGGGCTGTGGTGGGCTGGGACGGGCTGTGGTGGGCTGGGATGGGCTGTGGTGGCCTGGGACGGGCTTTGGTGGGCGGGGACGGGCTGTGGTGGGTGGGGACGGACTGTGGTGGTCTGGAACGGTCTGTGGTGGCCTGGGACGGGCTGTGGTGGGCTGGGACGGGCTGTGGTGGGCTGGGACGGGCTGCGGCAGGCTGGGACGGGCTGTGGTGTGCTGGGACAGGCTGTGCTGCTCTGTGGTGGGCTGGGACGGGCGGGGACGGGCTGTGGTGGGCTGGGATGGGCTGGGACGGGCTGGCACGGGCTGTGGTGGTCTGGAACAGGCTGTGGTGGGTTGGGACAGGCTGGGACATGCTGGGACGGTTTGTGGTGGACTGGGATGGTCTGTGGTGTGCTGGGACGGGCTGTGGTGGGCAGGGACGGGCTGGGACGAACTCTGGTGGGCTGTGGTGGGCTGGGACGGGCTGTGGTGTGCTGGGACAGGCTGTGGTGGGCTGGGACAGGGTGTGGTGGGCTGGGACGGGCTGTGGTGGGCTGGGACGGGCTGTGGTGGGCTGAGACGGGCTGTGGTGGGCTGGGACGGGCTGTGGTGGGCTGGGACGGGCTGTGGTGTGCTGGGATGGGCTGGGACGGGCTGTGGTGTGCTGGGTCGGGCTGTGGTGGGCTGTGGTGGTCTGGGACGGGCTGGGACAGACTGTGGTGGGCTGTGGTGGGTTCTGCTGAGCTTGAGACGGGCTGTGGTAGGCTGGGACGGGCTGAGACGAGTTCTGGTGGTCTGGAACGAGCTGGGACAGGCTGTGGTGGGCTGGGACGGGCTGTGCTGGGCTGTGGTGGGCTATGGTGGGCGGGGACGGGCTGTGGTGGTCTGGAATGGTCTGTGGTGGGCTGGGACGGTCTGTGGTGGGCTGGGACGGGCTGCGGCAGGCTGCGACGGGCTGGGACGGGGTGGGACGGGCTGTGCTGGTCTGTGGTGGGCTGGGACGGGCTGGGACGGGCTGTCGTGTGCTGGGAAGGGCTGTGGTGGGCTGGGACGGGCTGTGGAGGATTGGGACGGGCTATGGAGAGCTCTGGAAAGCTGTGGTGGGCTGGGACGGGCCGTGGTGGGCTGTGGGGGGCTGGGAAGGGCTGGGACGGGCTCTGGTGGTCTGGAACAGGCTGGGACGGGCTGGGACGGGCTGTGGTGGGCTGGGATGGGTTCTGCTGAGCTTGAGACGGGCTGTGGTGGGCTGGGACGGGCTGAGACGAGTTCTGGTTGTCTGGAACGAGCTGGGACGGGCTGTGGTGTGCTGGGACGGGCTGTGGCAAGCTGGGACGGGCTGTGGTGAGCTTTGGTGGGCCGTGGTTCGCTGTGGTCGGCCGTGGTGGGCTGGGATGGGCCATGGTGGGCTGTGGTGGGCCTTGGTGGTCTGGGACAGGCTGTGGTGGGCTGTGGTGGGTTCTGGTGAGCTTGAGATGGGCTGTGGTGGGCTGGGATGGGCTGGGACGGGCTCTGGTGGTCTGGAACAGGCTGGGACGGGCTGGGACGGGCTGTGGTGGGCTGGGATGGGCTGGCACGGGCTGTGGTGTGCTGGGATGTGCTGTGGTGGGCTGGGACGGGCTGTGGTGGGCTGGGACGGGCTGAGACGAGTTCTGGTTGTCTGGAACGAGCTGGGACGGTCTGTGGTGGGCTGGGACGGGCTGTGGTGTGCTGGGACGGGCTGTGGTGGGCTGTGGTGCTCTGGGACGAGCTGGGACAGGCTGTGGTGGGCTGTGGTGGGTTCTGCTGAGCTTGAGACGGGCTGTGGTGGGCTGGGACGGGCTGAGACGAGTTCTGGTTGTCTGGAACGAGCTGGGACGGGCTGTGGTGTGCTGGGACGGGCTGTGGTGGGCTGTGGTGGTCTGGGACGAGCTGGGACAGGCTGTGGTGGGCTGTGGTGGGTTCTGCTGAGCTTGAGACGGGCTGTGGTGGGCTGGGACGGGCTGAGACGAGTTCTGGTTGTCTGGAACGAGCTGGGACGGGCTGTGGTGGGCGGGGACAAGCTGCGGCAGGCTGCGACGGGCTGGGACGGGCGGGGACGGGCTGTGGTTGGCTGGGACGGGCTGTGGTGGGCGGGGACGGGCTGTGGTGGGCTAGGGACAGGCTGTGGTGGGCTGGGACGGGCTGTGGTGGTCTGGAACAGGCTGTGGTGGGTTGGGACAGGCTGGGACATGCTGGGACGGTGTGTCGTGGACTGGGATGGTCTTTGGTGGGGCATGGTGGGCTGGGACGGGCCGTGGTGAACCGTGGTGGGCTGTGGTGGGCCGTGGTGGGCCGTTTTGAGCCGGTATGGGAAGGGATGGGCTGTGGTGGGCCGTGGTGGGCTGGGACAGGTCATGGTGGCCTGAGATGGCCCGTGGTGAACTGTGGTGGGCCGTGGTGGTCTGTGGTGGGCCGTGGTTGTCTGGGACAGGCTGTGGTGGGCTGTGGTGGGTTCTGGTGAGCTTGAGATGGGCTGTGGTGGGCTAGGATAGGCTGGGACGGGCTCTGGTGGTCTGGAACGGGCTGTGGTGGGCCAGGACAGGCTGTGGTGGGCGGGGATGAACTGTGGTGGGCGGGGATGGGCTGTGGTGGGCGGAGACGGGTTGTGGTGGGCTGGGACTGGCTGTGGTGGGCTGGGACGGGCTGTGGTGGGCTGGGACATTCTGTGGTGGGCTGGGACGGGCTGTGACTGGCTGTGGTGGGCCGGGACGGGCTGTGGTGGGCCGGGACGGGCTGTGGTGGGCCGGGGCGGGCTGTGGCTAGCGGTGACGGGCTGTGGTGGGCTGGGAGAGGTTGGGAAGGGCTGTGGTGTGCGGTGACGGTTGTAGTGAGCTGGGACAGGCTGGGAAGGGCTGTGGTGGGCTGTGGTGGGCTGGAACGGGCTGTGGTAAACTGGGACGGGTTGGGACGGGCTGGGACAGGCTGGGACGGGCTATTGTGGAATGGGACTGGCTGTGGTGGGCTGGGACTGGCTGTGGTGGGCTGGGACGGGCTGGGACGAGCTGGGACTGGATGGGACGGGCTGGGATGGGCTGTGGTGGGCTGGGACGGGTTGTGGTGAGCTGGAACGGGCTGTGGTGGGGCGTGGTGGGCTGGGACGGGCCGTGGTGAACTGTGGTGGGCTGTGGTGGGCCGTTTTGGGCCGGTATGGGAAGGGATGGTCTGTGTTGGGCCGTGGTGGGCTGGGACAGGTCATGGTGGGCTGAGACGGCCGGTGGTGAACTGTGGTGGGCCGTGGTGGGCTGTGGTGGGCCGTGGTGGGCTGGGACAGGCCGTGGTGGTCTGTGGTGGGCTGTGGTGGTCTGTGGCAGGCTGTGGTGGGCTTTGGTGGGTTCTTGTGAGCTTGAGATGGGCTGTGGTGGGCTGGGACAGGCTGTGGTGGGCTGGGACTGGCTCTGGTGTGCTGTGGTGGGCTGGGACGGGCTGTGGTGGGCTGGGACGGGCTGTGGTGGGCTGGGACGGGCTGTGCTGTGCTGGGACGGGCTGTGGTGTGCTGGGACGGGCTGTGGTCGACGAGGACGGGCGGGGACGGGCTGTGGTGGGTGGGGACGGGCTGTGGTGGGCTGTGGCGGGCTGGAACGGGCTGTGGCAAGCTGGGACGGGCTGTGGTGAGCTTTGGTGGGCCGTGGTTCGCTGTGGTCGGCCGTGGTGGGCTGGGAAAGGCCATGGTGGGCTGTGGTGGGCCTTGGTGGTCTGGGACAGGCTGTGGTGGGTTCTGGTGAGCTTGAGATGGGCTGTGGTGGGCTGGGATGGGCTGGGACGGGCTCTGGTGGTCTGGAACAGGCTGGGACGGGCTGGGACGGGCTGTGGTGGGCTGGGATGGGCTGGCACGGGCTGTGGTGTGCTGGGATGTGCTGTGGTGGGCTGGGACGGGCTGTGGTGGGCTGGGACGGGCTGTGGTGTGCTGGGACGGGCTGTGGTGGGCTGTGATGGGCTGGGACGGGCTGTGGTTGGCGGGGACGGGCTGTGGTGGGCTGGGACAGGCTGTGGTGGGCTGTGGTGGGTTCTGCTGAGCTTGAGACGGGCTGTGGTGGGCTGGGACGGGCTGAGACGAGTTCTGGTTGTCTGGAACGAGCTGGGACGGTCTGTGGTGGGCTGGGACGGGCTGTGGTGTGCTGGGACGGGCTGTGGTGGGCTGTGGTGCTCTGGGACGAGCTGGGACAGGCTGTGGTGGGCTGTGGTGGGTTCTGCTGAGCTTGAGACGGGCTGTGGTGGGCTGGGACGGGCTGAGACGAGTTCTGGTTGTCTGGAACGAGCTGGGACGGGCTGTGGTGTGCTGGGACGGGCTGTGGTGTGCTGGGACGGGCTGTGGTGGGCTGTGGTGGTCTGGGACGAGCTGGGACAGGCTGTGGTGGGCTGTGGTGGGTTCTGCTGAGCTTGAGACGGGCTGTGGTGGGCTGGGACGGGCTGAGACGAGTTCTGGTTGTCTGGAACGAGCTGGGACGGGCTGTGGTGGGCGGGGACAAGCTGCGGCAGGCTGCGACGGGCTGGGACGGGCGGGGACGGGCTGTGGTGGGCTGGGACGGGCTGTGGTGGGCGGGGACGGGCTGTGGTGGGCTAGGGACGGGCTGTGGTGGGCTGGGACGGGCTGTGGTGGTCTGGAACAGGCTGTGGTGGGTTGGGACAGGCTGGGACATGCTGGGACGGTGTGTCGTGGACTGGGATGGTCTTTGGTGGGGCATGGTGGGCTGGGACGGGCCGTGGTGAACCGTGGTGGGCTGTGGTGGGCCGTGGTGGGCCGTTTTGAGCCGGTATGGGAAGGGATGGGCTGTGGTGGGCCGTGGTGGGCTGGGACAGGTCATGGTGGCCTGAGATGGCCCGTGGTGAACTGTGGTGGGCCGTGGTGGTCTGTGGTGGGCCGTGGTGGTCTGGGACAGGCTGTGGTGGGCTGTGGTGGGTTCTGGTGAGCTTGAGATGGGCTGTGGTGGGCTAGGAAGGGCTGGGACAGGCTCTGGTGGTCTGGAACGGGCTGTGGTGGGCCAGGACAGGCTGTGGTGGGCGGGGATGAACTGTGGTGGGCGGGGATGGGCTGTGGTGGGCGGAGACGGGTTGTGGTGGGCTGGGACGGGCTGTGGTGGGCTGGGACGGGCTGTGGTGGGCTGGGACATTCTGTGGTGGGCTGGGACGGGCTGTGACTGGCTGTGGTGGGCCGGGACGGGCTGTGGTGGGCCGGGACGGGCTGTGGTGGGCCGGGGCGGGCTGTGGCTAGCGGTGACGGGCTGTGGTGGGCTGGGAGAGGTTGGGATGGGCTGTGGTGTGCGGTGACGGTTGTAGTGAGCTGGGACAGGCTGGGAAGGGCTGTGGTGGGCTGTGGTGGGCTGGAACGGGCTGTGGTGGTCTGGAACGGGCTGTGATGGGCTGGGACGGGCTGGGACATGCTGGGACGGTCTGTGGTGGACTGGGACGGTCTGTGGTGTGCTGGGACGGGCTGTGGTGGGCTGCGACGGGCTGTGGTGGGCTGGGATGGTCTGGGACGGGCTGTGGTGGGCTGGGACGGGCTGTGGTGGGCTGTGGTGGACAGGGACGGTCTGTGGTGTGCTGGGACGGTCTGTGGTGGGCTGCGATGGGCTGGGACGGGCTGGGACGTGCTGTGGTGTGCTGGGACGGGCTGTGGTGGGCTGGGACGGGCTGTGGTGGGCTGGGACAGGCTGGGATAGGCTGAGACAGGCTGTGGTGGCCTGGGACATTCTGTGGTGGGCTGGGACGGGCTCTAGTGGTCTGGAACGGGCTGTGGTGGGCCGGGACAGGCTGTGGTGGGCCGGGACGGGCTGTGGTGGGGCCGGGACGGGCTGTGATGGGCGGGGATGAACTGTGGTGGGCGGAGATGGGCTCTGGTGGGCGGAGACGGGCTGTGGTGGGCTGGGACGGGCTGTGGTGGGCTGGGACGGGCTGTGGTGGCCTGGGACGGGCTGTGGTGGGCTGGGACGGGCTGCGGCAGGCTGGGACGGGCTGTGGTGTGCTGGGACAGGCTGTGCTGCTCTGTGGTGGGCTGGGACGGGCGGGGACGGGCTGTGGTGGGCTGGGATGGGCTGGGACGGGCTGGCACGGGCTGTGGTGGTCTGGAACAGGCTGTGGTGGGTTGGGACAGGCTGGGACATGCTGGGACGGTTTGTGGTGGACTGGGATGGTCTGTGGTGTGCTGGGACGGGCTGTGGTGGGCAGGGATGGGCTGTGGTGGGGCGTGGTGGGCTGGGACGGGCCGTGGTGGGCTGGGACAGGCTGGGACGAACTCTGGTGGGCTGTGGTGGGCTGGGACGGGCTGTGGTGTGCTGGGACGGGCTGTGGTGGGCTGGGACAGGGTGTGGTGGGCTGGGACGGGCTGTGGTGGGCTGGGACGGGCTGTGGTGGGCTGAGACGGGCTGTGGTGGGCTGGGACGGGCTGTGGTGGGCTGGGACGGGCTGTGGTGTGCTGGGATGGGCTGGGACGGGCTGTGGTGTGCTGGGTCGGGCTGTGGGGAGCTGTGGTGGTCTGGGACGGGCTGGGACAGACTGTGGTGGGCTGTGGTGGGTTCTGCTGAGCTTGAGACGGTCTGTGGTAGGCTGGGACGGGCTGAGACGAGTTCTGGTGGTCTGGAACGAGCTGGGACGGGCTGTGGTGGGCTGGGACGGGCTGTGCTGGGCTGTGGTGGGCTCTGGTGGGCGGGGACGGGCTGTGGTGGTCTGGAATGGTCTGTGGTGGGCTGGGACGGTCTGTGGTGGGCTGGGACGGGCTGCGGCAGGCTGCGACGGGCTGGGACGGGGTGGGACGGGCTGTGCTGGTCTGTGGTGGGCTGGGACGGGCGGGGACGGGCTGGGACGGGCTGTCGTGTGCTGGGAAGGGCTGTGGTGGGCTGAGACGGGCTGTGGAGGATTGGGACGGGCTATGGAGAGCTCTGGAGAGCTGTGGTGGGCTGGGACAGGCCGTGGTGGGCTGTGGGGGGCTGGGAAGGGCTGGGACGGGCTGTGGTGGTGAGCGGAGATGGCCTGTGTTGGGCTGGGACGGGCTGTGATAAGCTGTAACCGGCTGTGGTGGGCTGGGACGGGCCGTGGTGGGCTGGGACGGGCCGTGGTGGGCTGGGACGGGCCGTGGTGTGCTGGGACGGGCTGGGACTGGCTGTGGTGAGCTGTGGTGTGCTGGGACGGGCTGTGGTGATCTGGGATGGGCTGTGGTAAGCTGTAACGGGCTGTGGTGGGCTGGGACTGGCTGTGGTTAGCTGGGATGAGCTGGGATTGGCTGGGACGGGCTGGGATGGGCTGTGGTGGGCTGGGACGGGCTGTGGTGGGCTGGGATGGGCTGTGGTGGCCTGGGACGGGCTGTGGTGGGCCGTGGTGGGCGGGGACGGGCCGTGGTGAATTGTGGTGCACCGTGGTTGGCCGTTTTGTGCCGGGATGGGAAGGGGTGGGCTGTGGTGGGCCGTGGTGGGCTGGGACAGGTCGTGGTGGGCTGGGACGGGCCGTGGTGGGCTGTGGCGGGCTGGAACAAGCTGTGGCGAGCTGGGACGGGCTGTGGTGGGCTGGGACGGGCTGTGGTAAACTGGGACGGGTTGGGACGGGCTGGGACAGGCTGGGACGGGCTATTGTGGAATGGGACTGGCTGTGGTGGGCTGGGACTGGCTGTGGTTAGCTGGGACGGGCTGGGACGAGCTGGGACTGGATGGGACGGGCTGGGACGGTGTGTGGTGGACTGGGACGGGCTGTGGTGGGGCGTGGTGGGCGGGGGACGGGCCGTGGTGAACCGTGGTGGGCCGTGTTGGGCCGTGTTGGGCCGTTTTGAGTCGGGATGGGAAGGGGTGGGCTGTGGTGGGCCGTGGTGAGCTGGGATGGGCCGTGGTGGGCTGTGGTGGGCCGTGGTTCGCTGTGGTGGGCCGTGGTGGGCCGTGGTGGGCTGGGACGGGCCGTGGTGGTCTGTGGTGGGCCGTGGTGGTCTGGGACAGGCTGTGGTGGGCTTTGGTGGGTTCTGGTGAGCTTGAGATGGGCTGTGGTGGGCTAGGAAGGGCTGGGACGGGCTCTGGTGGTCTGGAACGGGCTGTGGTGGGCCAGGACAGGCTGTGGTGGGCGGGGATAAACTGTGGTGGGCGGGGATGGGCTGTGGTGGGCGGAGACGGGTTGTGGTGGGCTGGGACGGTCTGTGGTGGGCTGTGATGGGCTGTGGTGGGCTGTGATGGGCTGTGGTGGGCTGTAGTGTGCTGGGACGGGCTTTGGAGGGTTGGGACGGGCTGTGGTGGGCTGGGACGGGCCGTGGTGGGCTGGGACGGGCTGTGGTGGGCTGGGACGGGCTGTGGTGGGCTGGGACGGGCTGTGGTGGGCTGGGACGGTCTGGTGTGGGCTGTGGTAAGCTGGGACGGGCTGTGGTGGGCTGTGGTGGGCTGTGGTGTGCTGGGAAGGGCTGTGGTGGGCCGGGACGGGCCGTGGTGGGCTGTGGTGCGCCGTGTTTATCTGGGACGAGCTGTGGTGGGCCATGGCGGGCCGTGGTGGGCTGGGACGGGCCGTGGTTTGCCGTGGTGGGCTGAAACAGGCTGTGGTGACCTGTGGTGGACTGTGGTGACCGGTGGTGGGCTGTGGTGACCTGTGGTGGGCTGTGGTGGGCTGGGACGGGTTGCGGTGGGCTGGGACGGGTTGCGGTGGGCTAGGACGGGCTGCGGTGGGCTGGGACGGGCTGCGGTGGGCTGGGATAAGCTGTGTTGTGCTGCGGCGGGCTGTGGTAGGCTGGGATGAGCTGTGGAGGGTTGGGACGGGCTGTGGAGGGTTGTGGAGGGCTGTGCTGGGCTTGGACAGGCTGTGGTGGGCTGAGATGGGCCGTAGTGGTCCGTGGTGGGCTGGGACGGGCTGTGGTGGGCTGTGGTGGGCTGTGGTGAACTGTGGTGGGCTGTGATGGGCCGTGGTGGGCTGGGACGGGCCGTGGTGGGCTGGGGTGGGCCGTGGTGGGCTGGGGTGGGCCGTGGTGGGCTGGGGTGGGCTGGGACAGGCTGTGGTGGGCTGTGATGGACTGGGAAGGGCCGTGGTGGCCCGTGGTGTGCTCTGGTGGGCCATGGTGGACCGTGGTTGGCCGTGGTGGGCCGGGACAGGCCGTGGTTAGCCGTGGTGGGCTGAAACAGGCTGGGACGGGCTCTGGTGGGCTGGGACGGGCTCTGGTGGGCTGGGACGGGCTGTGGTGGGCTGGGACGAGCCGTAGTAGGCCGGGACGGGCCGTGGTGGGTTGTTATGGGCTGTGGTGGGCTGGGACGGGCTGGGACGGGCAGTGGTGGGCTGGGACGGGCCGTGGTGGCCTGGGACGGGTCGTGGTGGGCTGGGACGGGCCGTGGTGGGCTGCGACGGGCCGTGGTGGGCTGCGACGGGTTGGGACCGGCTGTGGTGAGCTGGGACCGGCCGTGGTGGGCTGGGACCGGCCGTGGTGGGCTGGGACGGGCTCTGGTAAGCTGGGACGGGCTGTGGTGGGCTGGGACGGGCTGTGGTGTTCTGGGACGGGCTATGGTGGGCGGGGACGGGCTGTGGTGGGCTGTGGTGGGCTGGGACGGGCTGTGGTGAGCTGGGACGGGCTGTGGTGTGCTGGGACGGGCTGTGGTGGGCTGGGGCATGCTGGGACGGGCTGTGACGGGTTGGGATGGGCTGTGGTGATCTGTGGTGGGCTGTGGTGACCTGTGGTGGGCTGGGACGGGCTGTGGTGGGCTGGGATGGGCTGGGAAAGGCTGGGACAGGCTGAGACCGGCTGTGGTGGGCTGGGACAAGCTCTGGTGGGCTGGGACGGGCTCTGGTGGTCTGGAGTGGGCTGGGACGGGCTGTGGTGGGCTGGGACGGGCTGCGGTGGGCTGGGACGGGCTGTGGTGTGGTGTGGTGGCTGTGGTATTCTGGGACGGGCTGTGGTGGGCTGGGACGGGCTGTGGTGGGCTGGGACGGGCTGTGGTGGGCTGTGATGGGCTTGGGTGAGCTGGGATGGGCTTTGGTGGGCTGGGACGGGCTGTCGTGGGCCGTGGCGGGCTGTGGTGGGCCGTGGCGGGCCGTGGTGGGCTGCAGTGGGCTGGGACGGGTGAGGATGGGCTGGGACAGGCGGTGGTGGGATGGGATAATTTGTGGTCTGCTGGGACAGTCTGTGGTGGGCTGGGACGGGCTGTGGTGGGCTGGGACGGGCTGTGGCAGTCTGGGACGGCCTCTGGTGGGCCGTGGTGGGCTGTGGCGGGTCAGGACAAGCTGTGGTGGGCTGGGAGGGGCTGTGGTGGGCTGGAACGGGCTGGGGTGAGCTGGGACGGGCTGTGGTGGGCCGGGACAGAGTGTGGTGGGCTGTGGTGGGCCGGCACGGGCTGGGACCTGCTGGGACGGGGTTGTGGTGGGCTGGGATGGGCTATTGTGGGCTGGGACGGGCTGTGGTGTGCTGTGGTGGGCTGGGACTGGCTCTGGTGAACTGGGACGGGCTATGGTGGGCTAGGACGCGCTGGGACGGGGCTGGGACAGGCTGGGACGGGCTGTGGTGGGCAGGGACGGGCTGTGGTGGGCCGTGGTGGGCGGGGACGGGCCGTGGTGAACTGTGGTGGGCGGTGGTGAACCGTGGTGGGCCGTGGTGGGCTGTGGTGGGCCGTTTTGGGCCGGGATGGGAAGGGGTGGGCTGTGGTGGGCCATGGAGGGCTGGGACAGGTCGTGGTGGGCTGGGACAGGCCGTGGTGGGCTGTTGTGGGCCGTGGTTCGCTGTGGTGGGCTGGGACGGGCCGTGGTGGGCTGTGGTGGGCCATGGTGGTCTGGGACGGGCTGTGGTGGGCTGTGGTGGGTTCTCGTGAGCTTGAGACAGGCTCTGGTGGGCTGGGACGGGCTCTGGTGGTCTGGAACGGGCTGTGGTGGGCTGTGGTGGGTTGGGACTGGCTGTGGTGGGCTGTGGTGGGCTGGGACGGGCTGTGGTGGGCTGGGACGGGCTGTGGTGGGCTGGGAAGAGATGTGGTGGGCTAGGACGGGCTGTGGTGGGCTGGGACGAGCTGTGGTGGTCTGGGACGGGCCGTGGTGGGCTGGGACAGGCTGTGGTGGGGTGGGACATGCCGTAGTAGGCCGGGATGGGCCGTGGGGGGCCGGGACGGGCCGTGGTGGGCCGGGACGGGCTGTGGTGGGCTGGGACGTGCCGTGGTGGGCCGGGGGCGGGCCGTGGTGGGTTGTTATGGGTCGTGGTGGGCTGGGACGGGCTGTGGTGTGCTGTGGTAGCCTGGTGGGGTGGGGGGCTGTGATTGGCTGTGGTAAGCTGGGACGGGATGTGGTAAGCTGGGACGGGCTTTCGTGGGCTGGGACAAGCCATCATGGGCTGGGACGAGCTGGGACGGGCCGTGGTGAGCTGGGACGGGCCGTGGTGGCCTGGGACAGGCTGTGGTGGGCTGGGACGGGCCGTGGTGGGCCGGGACAGGGCGTGGCGGGCCGGGACGAACTGTGGTGGTCTGGGATGAACTGTGGTGGGCTGTGGTGGGCTGGGACGGGCTGTGGTGAGCTGGGACGGGACGTGGCGGGCTGGGACGGGACGTGGCGGGCTGGGACGGGCCGTGGCAGGTTGGGACGAGCCGTGGCGGGCTGCGACGGGCCGTGGTGGGCCGGGACGGGCCGTGGTGGGCCGGGACGGGCCGTGGTGGGAGGGGACGGCCTCTGCTGTGGTGGGACGGGCTGTGGTGGGCTGGGACCAGCTTCGGTGGGCTGTGGTGGCCTGGGACCTGCTGCGGTGGGCTGTGGTGGACCGTGGTGGGCTGGGACAGGCTGTGGTGGGCTGTGGTGGACCGTGGTGGGCTGGGACGGGATGTGGTAAGCTGGGACAGGCTTTCGTGGGCTGGGACGGGCTTTGGTAAACTGGGACGGGCTGGGACGGGCTATGGTGGGCTGGGACGGGCTGGGACGGGCTGTGGTGGGCTTCTATGGGCTGGTACTTTATGTGGTGGGCTGGGACGGGCTGGGACGGGCTGGGATGAGCTGGGACAAGCTGTGGTGGGCCGGGAGGGGCTCTGGTGGGCTGGGACGGGCTGTGGTGGGCTGGGACGGGCTGTGGTGGCCTGTGGTGGGCTGGGATGGGCTTGTGGTGGTCTGGGATTGGCTGGGACAGGCTGTGGTGAGCTGTGGTAAGCCATGGGGGGCTGTGGTGGGCTGGGACGGACTGTGGTGGGCTGTGGTGTGCCATGGTGGGCTGGGACAGGCTGCAGTGGGCTGGAAAGGGCTGTGGTGGGCTGGGACAGGCTGTGGTGGGACGGGGACGGGCTGTGGTTGGTTGTGGTGGGCTGGGACGGGCTGTGGTGGGCTGGGACGGGCTGTGGTGGGCTGGGACGAGCTGTGATGAGCTGAGACGGGCTGTGATGGGCCGGGGTGGGCCGGGACAGGCTGTGGTGGGCTGTGGAGGGCTGGGACGGGCTCTGGTGGGATGGGACGGACTTGGACGCACTGTGGTGGGCTGGGACGGGCTGGGACGGACTGTGTTTGGCTGGGACGGGCTGTGGTGGGCTGGGACGGTCTGTGGTGGGCTGGGACGGGCCGTGGTGGACCGGGACGGGCCGTGGTGTGCCGGGACGGGCCGTGGTGGGCTGGGACGGGTTGTGGCGGGCTGGGACGAACTGTGGTGGTCTGTGGTGGGCTGGTACGGGCTCTGGTGGTATGGACCGGGCTGTGGTGGGCTGGGAAGGGCTGGAATGGGCTGTGGTGGGTTAGCATGGGCTGTGGTGGGCTGGCACGGTGTGTGGTGGGCTGCGACAGGCTGTGGTGGGCTTGGACCTGCTGTTGTGGTCGGGGACGGGTTGTGGTAGGTCCGGGACGGGCTGTCGTGGTCCGGGATGGGCTGTGGTGGTCTGGGAAGGCCTGGGACAGGCTGGGACGAGCTGGGACGGGCTGTGGTGGGCGGAGACGGGCTGTGGTGGGCGGGGACGGGATCTGGTGGGCGGGGGACGGGCTGCGGTGGGTCTCAAACCGGCTGTGGTGGGTTGGGAAGGGCTGGAATGGGCTTTGGTGGGTTGGGACAGGCTGTGGTGGGCTGGGACGGGCTGTGGTGGGTTTGGACCTGCTGTGGTGGTCAGGGACGGGTTCTGGTAGGTCCGGGACGGTCTGTGGGTGGGCTGGGACGGGCTGTGGTGGGCTGGGACGGGCTGTGGTGGGCTTCTATAGGCTGGTACTTTATGTGGTGGGCTAGGACGGGCTGTGACGGGCTGTGGTCGGCTGGTATGAGCTGGGACAAGCTGTGGTGGGCCGGGACGGGCTCTGGTGGGCTGGGACGGGCTGTGGTGAGCTGGGACGGGCTGTGGTGGCCTGTGGTGGGCTGGGACGGGCTGTGGTGGTCTGGGATGGGCTGGGACAGGCTGTGGTGATCCGTGGTAAGCCATGGTCGGCTGTGGTGGGCTGGGACGGTCTGTGGTGGGCTGCGACGGGCTGTGGTGTGCTGGGATGGGCTGTGATAAGCTGTAACCAGCTGTGGTGGGCTGTGGTGGTCTGGTACGGGTTGTGGTGAGCTGAGATGGGCTGTGGTGGGCTTGGTGGGCTGGGGTGGGCTCGGACGGGCCGTGGTGGGCTGGGACGGGCTGTGGTGGGCTTCTTTGGGCTGGTACTTTATTTGGTGGGCTGGGACGGGCTGTGACGGGCTGTGGTGGGCTGGGATGAGCTGGGATAAGCTGTGGTGGGCCGGGACGGGCTCTGGTGGGCTGGGACGGGCTGGGGTGGCCTGTGGTGGGCTGGGACGGGCTGTGGTGGTCTGGGATGGGCTGGGACAGGCTGTGGTGAGCCGTGGTAAGCCATGGGGGGCTGTGGTGGGCTGGGACGGGCTGTGGTGGGCTGTGGTGTGCCATGGTGGGCTGGGACATGCTGCGGTGGGCTGGAAAGGGCTGTGGTGGGCTGGGACAGGCTGTGGTGGGACGGGGACGGGCTGTGGTTGGTTGTGGTGGGCTGGGACGGGCTGTGGTGGGCTGGGATGGGCTGTGGTGGGCTGGGACGAGCTGTGATGAGCTGAGACGGGCTGTGATGGGCCGGGGTGGTCCGGGACAGGCTCTGGTGGGCTGTGGAGGGCTGGGACGGGCTCTGGTGGGCTGGGACGGACTTGGACGCACTGTGGTGGGCTGTGGTGGGCTGGGACGAGTTGTGGTGAGTGTGGTGGGCTGGGACGGGCTGGGACGGACTGTGTTTGGCTGGGACGGGCTGTGGTGGGCTGTGGTGGGCTGGGACGGTCTGTGGAGGGCTAGGGACGGGCTGTGGTGGGCTGGGACGGGCTGTGGTGGGCTGGGACGGGCTGTGGTGGGCTGGGATGGGCTGTGATAAGCTGTAACCGGCTGTGGTGGGCTGTGGTGGTCTGGTACGGGTTGTGGTGAGCTGAGATGGGCTGTGGTGGGCTTTGGTGGGCTGGGGTGGGCTGGGACGGGCCGTAGTGGGCTGGGACGGGCTGTGGTGGGCTTCTATGGGCTGGTACTTTATGTGGTGGGCTGGGACGGGCTGTGACGGGCTGTGGTGGGCTGGGACGAGCTGGGACAAGCTGTGGTGGGCTGGGACGGGCTCTGGTGGGCTGGGACGGGCTGTGGTGAGCTGGGACGGGCTGTGCTGGTCTGTGGTGGGCTGGGACGGGCTGTGGTGGTCTGGGATGGGCTGAGACAGGCTGTGGTGTGCTGGGACGAGCTGTGGTGGGTTGTGGTGGGCTGGGATGAGCTGGGACGGGCTGGGACGTGCTGTGGTGGGCTGTGGTGGGCTGGGACGGGCTGTGGTGGGCTGGGACGGGCTGGGACGGGCTGTGGTGGGCTGGGACGGGCTGTGGTGGGCTGGGACGGGCTGTGGTGGGTTGGGACGGGCTGCGGTGGCCTGGGACGGGCTGGGACGGGCCGTGGTGGGCTGGGACGGGCTCTGGTGGGCTGGGACGGGCTCTGGTGGGCTTGGACAGGCTGTGGTGGGCTGGGACGGGCTGTGGTGGGCTGTGGTGTGCCATGGTGGGCTGGGACATGCTGCGGTGGGCTGGAAAGGGCTGTGGTGGGCTGGGACAGGCTGTGGTGGGACGGGGACGGGCTGTGGTTGGTTGTGGTGGGCTGGGATGGGCTGTGGTGGGCTGGGACGGGCTGTGGTGGGCTGGGACGAGCTGTGATGAGCTGAGACGGGCTGTGATGGGCCGGGGTGGGCCGGGACAGGCTCTGGTGGGCTGTGGAGGACTGGGACGGGCTCTGGTGGGCTGGGACGGACTTGGACGCACTGTGGTGGGCTGGGAGGGGCTGGGACGAGTTGTGGTGAGTGTGGTGGGCTGGGACGGGCTGGGACGGACTGTGTTTGGCTGGGACGGGCTGTGGTGGGCTGTGGTGGGCTGGGACGGTCTGTGGAGGGCTAGGGACGGGCTGTGGTGGGCTGGGACGGGCTGTGGTGGGCTGGGATGGGCTGTGGTGGGCTGGGATGGGCTGTGATAAGCTGTAACCGGCTGTGGTGGGCTGTGGTGGTCTGGGACGGGTTGTGGTGAGCTGAGATGGGCTGTGGTGGGCTGGGGTGGGCTGGGACGGGCCGTAGTGGGCTGGGACGGGCTGTGGTGGGCTCCTATGGGCTGGTACTTTATGTGGTGGGCTGGGACGGGCTGTGACGGGCTGTGGTGGGCTGGGACGAGCTGGGACAAGCTGTGGTGGGCTGGGACGGGCTCTGGTGGGCTGGGACGGGCTGTGGTGAGCTGGGACGGGCTGTGCTGGCCTGTGGTGGGCTGGGACGGGCTGTGGTGGTCTGGGATGGGCTGAGACAGGCTGTGGTGTGCTGGGACGAGCTGTG
Source organism: Falco biarmicus (assembly GCF_023638135.1). Taxonomy (NCBI): domain Eukaryota; kingdom Metazoa; phylum Chordata; class Aves; order Falconiformes; family Falconidae; genus Falco; species Falco biarmicus. Next base: position 837,999 of record NW_026611851.1, on the reverse strand, counting down.
GTGGGTTGTGGTGGGCTGGGATGAGCTGGGACGGGCTGGGACGTGCTGTGGTGGGCTGTGGTGGGCTGGGACGGGCTGTGGTGGGCTGGGACGGGCTGTGGTGGGCTGGGACGGGCTGGGACGGGCTGGGACGGGCTGTGGTGGGCTGCGACGGGCTGCGATGGGCTGGGAAGGACTGGGACGTGCTGTGGTGTGCTGGGACGGGCTGGGACGGGCTGTGGTGGGCTGGGACGGGCTGTGGTGGGCTGGGACAGGCTGGGATAGGCTGAGACAGGCTGTGGTGGCCTGGGACATTCTGTGGTGGGCTGGGACGGGCTCTGGTGGTCTGGAACGGGCTGTGGTGGGCCGGGACGGGCTGTGGTGGGCGGGGATGAACTGTGGTGGGCGGGGATGGGCTGTGGTGGGCGGAGACGGGTTGTGGTGGGCTGGGACTGGCTGTGGTGGGCTGGGACTGGCTGTGGTGGGCTAGGACTCTGGTGGGCTGGGACATTCTGTGGTGGGCTGGGACATTCTGTGGTGGGCTGGGACGGGCTGTGACGGGCTGTGTTTGGCTGGGATGGGCTGTGGTGGGCCAGGACGGGCTGTGGTGGGCCGGGGCGGGCTGTGGTGGACTGGGACATTCTGTGGTGGGCTGGGATGGGCTGGACGGGCTCTGGTGGGCTGGGACGGGCTGTGGTGGGCTGGGACGGGCTGTGTTGTGCGGGGACGGGCTGTGGCTGGCGGTGACGGGCTGTGGTGGGCTGGGACGGGCTGGGAAGGGCTGTGGTCTGCGGTGACGGTCTGTAGTGAGCTGGGACAGGCTGGGAAGGGCTGTGGTGGGCTGTGGTGGGCTGGAACGGTTTGTGGTGATCTGGAACGGGCTGTGATGGGCTGGGACGGGCTGGGACATGCTGGGACGGTATGTGGTGGACTGGGACGGGCTGTGGTGGAATGGGACGGGCTGGGACGGGCTGTGGTGGGCTGGGACGGGCTGTGGTGGGCTGTGGTGGTCTGGGACGGGCTGGGACGGGCTGTGGTGGGCTGTGGTGGGTTCTGCTGAGCTTGAGACGGGCTGTGGTGGGCTGGAACGAGCTGGGACGGGCTGTGGTCGGCTGGGACGGGCTGTGGTGGGCTGTGACGGGCTGTGGTGGGCTGGGACGGGCTGTGGTGGGCTGGGACGGGCTGTGGTGGGCTGGGACGGGCTGTGGTGGGCTGTGGTGGGCCGTGGTGGGCTGGGACGGGCCGTGGTTGTCTGGGACGGGCTGGGACGGGCTCTGGTGGGCTGTGGTGTAATGGGACGGGCTGTGGTGTGCTGGGACGGGCTGTGGTGGGCTGGGACGAGCTGTGATGAGCTGAGACGGGCTATGATGGGCCGGGGTGGGCCGGGACAGGCTCTGGTGGGCTGTGGAGGGCTGGGACGGGCTCTGGTGGGCTGGGACGGACTTGGACGCACTGTGGTGGGCTGGGAGGGGCTGGGACAAGTTGTGGTGAGTGTGGTGGGCTGGGACGGGCTGGGACGGACTGTGTTTGGCTGGGACGGGCTGTGGTGGGCTGGGACGGTCTGTGGAGGGCTAGGGACGGGCTGTGGTGGGCTGGGACGGGCTGTGGTGGGCTGGGACGGGCTGTGGTGGGCTGGGATGGGCTGTGATAAGCTGTAACCGGCTGTGGTGGGCTGTGGTGGTCTGGTACGGGTTGTGGTGAGCTGAGATGGGCTGTGGTGGGCTTTGGTGGGCTGGGGTGGGCTGGGACGGGCCGTAGTGGGCTGGGACGGGCTGTGGTGGGCTTCTATGGGCTGGTACTTTATGTGGTGGGCTGGGACGGGCTGTGACGGGCTGTGGTGGGCTGGGACGAGCTGGGACAAGCTGTGGTGGGCTGGGACGGGCTCTGGTGGGCTGGGACGGGCTGTGGTGAGCTGGGACGGGCTGTGCTGGCCTGTGGTGGGCTGGGACGGGCTGTGGTGGTCTGGGATGGGCTGAGACAGGCTGTGGTGTGCTGGGACGAGCTGTGGTGGGTTGTGGTGGGCTGGGATGAGCTGGGACGGGCTGGGACGTGCTGTGGTGGGCTGTGGTGGGCTGGGACGGGCTGTGGTGGGCTGGGACGGGCTGGGACGGGCTGTGGTGTGCTGGGACGAACTGTGGTGGGTTGGGACGGGCTGTGGTGGCCTGGGACGGGCTGGGACGGGCCGTGGTGGGCTGGGACGGGCTCTGGTGTGCTGGGACGGGCTCTGGTGGGCTTGGACAGGCTGTGGTGGGCTGGGACGGGCTGTGGTGGGCTGTGGTGTGCCATGGTGGGCTGGGACATGCTGCGGTGGGCTGGAAAGGGCTGTGGTGGGCTGGGACAGGCTGTGGTGGGACGGGGACGGGCTGTGGTTGGTTGTGGTGGGCTGGGACGGGCTGTGGTGGGCTGGGATGGGCTGTGGTGGGCTGGGACGAGCTGTGATGAGCTGAGACGGGCTGTGATGGGCCGGGGTGGGCCGGGACAGGCTCTGGTGGGCTGTGGAGGGCTGGGACGGGCTCTGGTGGGCTGGGACGGACTTGGACGCACTGTGGTGGGCTGGGAGGGGCTGGGACAAGTTGTGGTGAGTGTGGTGGGCTGGGGCGGGCTGGGACGGACTGTGTTTGGCTGGGACAGGCTGTGGTGGGCTGGGACGGTCTGTGGAGGGCTAGGGACGGGCTGTGGTGGGCTGGGACGGGCTGTGGTGGGCTGGGACGGGCTGTGGTGGGCTGGGATGGGCTGTGATAAGCTGTAACCGGCTGTGGTGGGCTGTGGTGGTCTGGGACGGGTTGTGGTGAGCTGAGATGGGCTGTGGTGGGCTTTGGTGGGCTGGGGTGGGCTCGGACGGGCCGTAGTGGGCTGGGACGGGCTGTGGTGGGCTTCTATGGGCTGGTACTTTATGTGGTGGGCTGGGACGGGCTGTGACGGGCTGTGGTGGGCTGGGACGAGCTGGGACAAGCTGTGGTGGGCTGGGACGGGCTCTGGTGGGCTGGGACGGGCTGTGGTGAGCTGGGACGGGCTGTGCTGGCCTGTGGTGGGCTGGGACGGGCTGTGGTGGTCTGGGATGGGCTGAGACAGGCTGTGGTGTGCTGGGACGAGCTGTGGTGGGTTGTGGTGGGCTGGGATGAGCTGGGACGGGCTGGGACGTGCTGTGGTGGGCTGTGGTGGGCTGGGACGGGCTGTGGTGGGCTGGGACGGGCTGGGACGGGCTGGGACGGGCTGTGGTGTGCTGGGACGAACTGTGGTGGGTTGGGACGGGCTGTGGTGGCCTGGGACGGGCTGGGACGGGCCGTGGTGGGCTGGGATGGGCTCTGGTGGGCTGGGACGGGCTCTGGTGGCCTTGGACAGGCTGTGGTGGGCTGGGACGGGCTGTGGTGGGCTGTGGTGTGCCATGGTGGGCTGGGACATGCTGCGGTGGGCTGGAAAGGGCTGTGGTGGGCTGGGACAGGCTGTGGTGGGACGGGGACGGGCTGTGGTTGGTTGTGGTGGGCTGGGACGGGCTGTGGTGGGCTGGGACGGGCTGTGGTGGGCTGGGACGAGCTGTGATGAGCTGAGACGGGCTGTGATGGGCCGGGGTGGGCCGGGACAGGCTCTGGTGGGCTGTGGAGGGCTGGGACGGGCTCTGGTGGGCTGGGACGGACTTGGACGCACTGTGGTGGGCTGGGAGGGGCTGGGACGAGTTGTGGTGAGTGTGGTGGGCTGGGACGGGCTGGGACGGACTGTGTTTGGCTGGGACGGGCTGTGGTGGGCTGTGGTGGGCTGGGACGGTCTGTGGAGGGCTAGGGACGGGCTGTGGTGGGCTGGGACGGGCTGTGGTGGGCTGGGACGGGCTGTGGTGGGCTGGGATGGGCTGTGATAAGCTGTAACCGGCTGTGGTGGGCTGTGGTGGTCTGGGACGGGTTGTGGTGAGCTGAGATGGGCTGTGGTGGGCTTTGGTGGGCTGGGGTGGGCTCGGACGGGCCGTAGTGGGCTGGGACGGGCTGTGGTGGGCTTCTATGGGCTGGTACTTTATGTGGTGGGCTGGGACGGGCTGTGACGGGCTGTGGTGGGCTGGGACGAGCTGGGACAAGCTGTGGTGGGCTGGGACGGGCTCTGGTGGGCTGGGACGGGCTGTGGTGAGCTGGGACGGGCTGTGCTGGCCTGTGGTGGGCTGGGACGGGCTGTGGTGGTCTGGGATGGGCTGAGACAGGCTGTGGTTTGCTGGGACGAGCTGTGGTGGGTTGTGGTGGGCTGGGATGAGCTGGGACGTGCTGTGGTGGGCTGTGGTGGGCTGGGACGGGCTGTGGTGGGCTGGGACGGGCTGTGGTGGGCTGGGACGGGCTGGGACGGGCTGGGACGGGCTGTGGTGTGCTGGGACGAACTGTGGTGGGTTGGGACGGGCTGTGGTGGCCTGGGACGGGCTGTGATGGGCTGTGATGGGCTGGGACGTGCTGGGACGGTCTGTGGTGGACTGGGAAGGGCTGTGGTGTGCTGGGACGGCCTGGGATGGGCTGCGACGGCCTGGGATGGGCTGTCACGGGCTGGGACGGGTTGTGGTGTGCTGGGACGGGCTGTGCTGGGCTGGGACGGGCTGGGACGGGCTGGGACGGGCTGTGGTGGGCTGTGGTGGCCAGGGACGGTCTGTGGTGTGCTGGGACGGGCTGTGGTGGGCTGCGACGGGCTGCGATGGGCTGGGAAGGACTGGGACGTGCTGTGGTGTGCTGGGACGGGCTGGGACGGGCTGTGGTGGGCTGGGACGGGCTGTGGTGGGCTGGGACAGGCTGGGATAGGCTGAGACAGGCTGTGGTGTCCTGGGACATTCTGTGGTGGGCTGGGACGGGCTCTGGTGGTCTGGAACGGGCTGTGGTGGGCCGGGACGGGCTGTGGTGGGCGGGGATGAACTGTGGTGGGCGGGGATGGGCTGTGGTGGGCGGAGACGGGTTGTGGTGGGCTGGGACTGGCTGTGGTGGGCTGGGACTGGCTGTGGTGGGCTGGGACTCTGGTGGGCTGGGACATTCTGTGGTGGGCTGGGACATTCTGTGGTGGGCTGGGACGGGCTGTGACGGGCTGTGACGGGCTGTGTTTGGCTGGGATGGGCTGTGGTGGGCCGGGACGGGCTGTGGTGGGCCGGGGCGGGCTGTGGTGGACTGGGACATTCTGTGGTGGGCTGGGATGGGCTGGACGGGCTGTGGTGGGCTGGGACGGGCTGTGGTGGGCTGGGACGGGCTGTGTTGTGCGGGGACGGGCTGTGGCTGGCGGTGACGGGCTGTGGTGGGCTGGGACGGGCTGGGAAGGGCTGTGGTCTGCGGTGACGGTCTGTAGTGAGCTGGGACAGGCTGGGAAGGGCTGTGGTGGGCTGGAACGGTTTGTGGTGATCTGGAACGGGCTGTGATGGGCTGGGACGGGCTGGGACATGCTGGGACGGTCTGTGGTGGACTGGGACGGGCTGTGGTGGAATGGGACGGGCTGGGACGGGCTGTGGTGGGCTGGGACGGGCTGTGGTGGGCTGTGGTGGTCTGGGACGGGCTGGGACGGGCTGTGGTGGGCTGTGGTGTGTTCTGCTGAGCTTGAGACGGGCTGTGGTGGGCTGGAACGAGCTGGGACGGGCTGTGGTCGGCTGGGACGGGCTGTGGTGGGCTGTGACGGGCTGTGGTGGGCTGGGACGGGCTGTGGTGGGCTGGGACGGGCTGTGGTGGGCTGGGACGGGCTGTGGTGGGCTGTGGTGGGCCGTGGTGGGCTGGGACGGGCCGTGGTTGTCTGGGACGGGCTGGGACGGGCTCTGGTGGGCTGTGGTGTAATGGGGCGGGCTGTGGTGTTATGGGACGGGCTGTGGTGGGCCGGGACGGGCTGTGGTGGGCTGGGACGGGCTGTGGTGGGCTGGGACGGGCTGTGGTGTGCTGGGACGGGCTGGTGTGGGCTGGGACGGGGTGTGGTGTGCTGGGACGGGCTGGGACATGCTGGGACGGGCTGGGACGGGCTGGGACAAGCTGTAGTGTGCTGGGACGGGCTGCGATGGTCGGGGACGGGCTGCGGTGGGCGGGGACGGACTGCGGTGCTCTGGAACGGTCTGTGGTGGGCTGGGACGGTCTGTGGTGGGCTGGGACGGTCTGTGGTGGGCCGGGACGGGCTGTGGTGTGCTGGCACGGGCTGTGGTGTGCTGGGACGGGCTGTGGTGGGCTGGGACGGGCTGTGGTGTGCTGGGACGAGCTGTGGTGTGCTGGGACAGGCTGGGACGGGCTGGGACGAGCTGGGATGGGCTGGGACATACTGGGACGGGCTGTGGTGAAATGGGACGGGCTGTGGTGGAATGGGACGGGCTGGGACAGGCTGTGGTGGGCTTTGGTGTGTTCTAGTGAGCTTGAGAAGGGCTGTGGTGGGCTGGGACGGGCTGGGACTGGCTCTGGTGGTCTGGAACGAGCTGTGATGTGCTGCAACGGGCTGTGGTGGGCTGGGACGGGCTGTGGTGGGCTGGGACGGGCTGGGATGGGCTCTGGTGGGCTGCGGTGTGATGGGGCGGGCTGCGGTGGGCTGGGACAGGCTGTGGTGGGACGGGGACGGGCTGTGGTTGGTTGTGGTGTTCTGTGAGGGGCTGGGACTTTCTGTGGTGAGCTGCGACGGGCTGTGGTGGGCTGGAACGGGCTGTGGTGGGCTGAGACGGGCCGTGGTGGGCTGGGACAGGCTGTGGTGGGCCGGGACGGGCCGTTGTGGGCCGGGACGGGCCGTGGTGGGCCGGGACGGGCTGTGGCGAGCTGGGACGGGCTGTGGTGGGCTGGGACTGGTTGTGACGGGCTGGGACGAACTGTGGTGGTCTGTGGTGGCCTGGGACGGGCTGTGGTGGACTGGGACAGGCTGTGGTGGGCCGGGACGGGCCGTGGTGGGCCGGGACGGGCCGTGGTGTGCCGGGACGGGCCGTGGTGGGCTGGGACGGGTTGTGGCGGGCTGGGAAGACCTGTGCTGGTCTGTGGTGGGCTGGGACGGGCCGTGGTGGGCTGGGACGGGCTCTGGTGGTATGGACCGGGCTGTGGTGGGCTGGGAAGGGCTGGGACGGGCTGTGGTGGGTTGGGATGGGCTGTGGTCGGCTGGCACGGTGTGTGGTGGGCTGCGAAAGGCTGTGGTGGGCTTGGACCTGCTGTGGTGGTCGGGGACGGGTTGTGGTAGGTCCGGGACGGGCTGTGGTGGGCTGGGAAGGCCTGGGACGGGCTGGGACGAGCTGGGACAGGCTGTGGTGGGCGGGGACAGGATCTGGTGGGCTGGGACGGGCTGTGGTTGGCGGGGACGGGCTGTGGTGGGCTGGGACGGGCTCTGGTGGTCTCAAACCGGCTGTGGTGGGTTGGGAAGGGCTGGAATGGGCTGTGATGGGTTGGGACAGGCTGTGGTGGGCTGGGACGGGCTGTGGTGGGCTTGGACCTGCTTTGGTAGTCACCGACGGGTTCTGGTAGGTCCGGGACGGGCTGTGGTGGGCTGGGACGGGCTGTGGTGGGCTGGGATGGGCTGTGGTGGGCTGGAATGGGCTGGGACAAGCTGTGGTGGGTGTGGTGGACTGGGACGCGCTGTGGTGAGCTGAGATGGGCTGTGGTGTGCTGGGATTTGCTGGGACGGCTGGGACGGGCTATGGTGGGCTGGGACGGGTTACGGTGGGCTGGGACGGGCTGCGGTGGGCTGGGACGGGCTGGGACGGGCTGCGGTGGGCTGGGACGGGCTGCGGTGGGCTGGGACGGGCTGCGGTGGGCTGGGGCGGGCTGCGGTGGGCTGGGACAGGCTGTGGTGGGACGGGGACGGGCTGTGGTTGGTTGTGGTGTTCTGTGACGGGCTGGGACTTTCTGTGGTGAGCTGCGAGGGGCTGTGGTGGGCTGGAACGGGCTGTGGTGGGCTGGGACGGGCCGTGGTGGGCTGGGACGGGCCGTGGTGGGCTGTGGTGGGCTGGGACGGGCTGTGGTGGGCTGTGGTGGGCTGGGACGGGCTGTGGTGGGCTGGGACGGGCTGGGACGGGCCGTGGTGGGCTGGGACGGGCCGTGGTGGGCTCGGACGGGCTCTGGTGGGCTTGGACAGGCTGTGGTGGGCTGGGACGAGCCGTAGTAGGCTGGGACGGGCTGTGGTGTGCCGGGACGGGCCGTGGTCGGTTGTTATGGGCCGTGGTGGGCTGGGACGGGCTGTGGTGGGCTGTGGTGGACCGTAGTGGGCTGTGGTAAGCTGGGACGGGATGTGGTAAGCTGGGACGGGCTTTCGTGGGCTGGGACGGGTTGTCGTGGGCTGGGACGGGCTGGGACGGGCCGTGGTGGGCTGGGACAGCCCGTGGTTGGCTGGGACAGGCCGTGGTGAGCTGGGACGGGCCGTGGTGGGCCGGGACAGGCCGTGGTGGGCCGGGACGAGCCATGGTGGGCCGGGACGGGCTGTGTTTGGCTGGGACAGGCTGTGTTTGGCTGGGACAGGATGTGTTTGGCTGGGACAGGCTGTGGTGGGCCGGGACAGGCCGTGGTGGGCCGGGACGGGCCGTGCTGGGCTGGGACGGGCTGTGGCGAGCTGGGACGGGTTGTGGTGGGCTGGGACTGGTTGTGGCGGGCTGGGACGGTCTGTGGTGGTCTGTGGAGGGCTGGGACGGGCCGTGGTGGGCTGGGACAGGCTGTGGTGGGCTGGGACAGGCCGTGGTGGGACGGGACGGGCCGTGGTGGGCCGGGACGGTCCGTGGTGGGCCGGGACGGGCCGTGGTGGGCTGGGACGGGTTGTGGCGGGCTGGGACGACCTGTGTTGGTCTGTGGTGGGCTGGGACGGGCCGTGGTGGGCTGGGAAGGCCTGGGACGGGCTGGGACGAGCTGGGATGGGCTGTGGTGGGCGGGGACGGGATCTGGTGGGCGGGGACGGGCTGTGGTGGGCTGGGACGGGCTCTGGTGGTCTCAAACCGGCTGTGGTGGGTTGGGAAGGGATGGAATGGGCTTTGGTGGGTTGGGACAGGCTGTGGTGGGCTGGGACGGGCTGTGGTGGGCTTGGACCTGCTGTGGTGGTCAGGGACGGGTTCTGGTAGGTCCGGGGACGGGCTGTGGTGGGCTGGGACGGTCTGTGGTGGGCTGGGACGGGCTGTGACGGGCTGTGGTCGGCTGGTATGAGCTGGGACAAGCTGTGGTGGGCCGGGACAGGCTCTGGTGGGCTGGGACGAGCTGTGGTGGCCTGTGGTGGGCTTGGACGGGCTGTGGTGGTCTGGGATGGGCTGGGAAAGGCTGTGGTGGGCCGTGGTAAGCCATGGTGGGCTGTGGGGGGCTGGGACGGGCTGTGGTGGGCTGTGGTGTGCCATGGTGGGCTGGGACAGGCTGCGGTGGGCTGGAAAGGGCTGTGGTGGGACGGGGACGGGCTGTGGTTGGTTGTGGTGGGCTGGGACGGGCTGGGACGCCTTGGAAGGGCTGTGGTGGGTGGTGACGGTCTGTGGTGAGCTGGGACAGGCTGGGAAGGGCTGCGGTGGGCTGTGGTGGTCTGGAACGGGCTGTGATGGGCTGGGACATGCTGGGACGGTCTGTGGTGGACTGGGAAGGGCTGTGGTGTGCTGGGACGGCCTGGGATGGGCTGCGATGGCCTGGGATGGGCTGTCACGGGCTGGGACGGGCTGGGACGGGCTGGGACGGGCTGGGACGGGCTGTGGTGGGCTGTGGTGGACAGGGACGGTCTGTGGTGTGCTGGGACGGGCTGTGGTGGGCTGCGACGGGCTGCGATGGGCTGGGAAGGACTGGGACGTGCTGTGGTGTGCTGGGACGGGCTGGGACGGGCTGTGGTGGGCTGGGACGGGCTGTGGTGGGCTGGGACAGGCTGGGATAGGCTGAGACAGGCTGTGGTGGCCTGGGACATTCTGTGGTGGGCTGGGACGGGCTCTGGTGGTCTGGAACGGGCTGTGGTGGGCCGGGACGGGCTGTGGTGGGCGGGGATGAACTGTGGTGGGCGGGGATGGGCTGTGGTGGGCGGAGACGGGTTGTGGTGGGCTGGGACTGGCTGTGGTGGGCTGGGACGGGCTGTGGTGGGCTGGGACATTCTGTGGTGGGCTGGGACATTCTGTGGTGGGCTGGGTTGGGCTGGACGGGCTCTGGTGGGCTGGGACGGGCTGTGGTGGGCTGGGACGGGCTGTGTTGTGCGGGGACGGGCTGTGGCTGGCGGTGACGGGCTGTGGTGGGCTGGGAGAGGTTGGGAAGGGCTGTGGTCTGCGGTGACGGTCTGTAGTGAGCTGGGACAGGCTGGGAAGGGCTGTGGTGGGCTGTGGTGGGCTGGAACGGTTTGTGGTGATCTGGAACGGGCTGTGATGGGCTGGGACGGGCTGGGACATGCTGGGACGGTCTGTGGTGGACTGGGACGGTCTGTGGTGGACTGGGACGGGCTGTGGTGGAATGGGACGGGCTGGGACGGGCTGTGGTGGGCTGGGACGGGCTGTGGTGGGCTGTGGTGGTCTGGGACGGGCTGGGACGGGCTGTGGTGGGCTGTGGTGGGTTCTGCTGAGCTTGAGACGGGCTGTGGTGGGCTGGAACGAGCTGGGACGGGCTGTGGTGGGCTGGGACGGGCTGTGGTGGGCTGGGACGGGCTGTGGTGGGCTGGGACGGGCTGTGGTGGGCTGGGACGGGCTGTGGTGGGCTGTGGTGGGCCGTGGTGGGCTGGGACGGGCCGTGGTTGTCTGGGACGGGCTGGGACGGGCTCTGGTGGGCTGTGGTGGGCCGGGATGGGCTGTGGTGTGATGGGACGGGCTGTGGTGGGCCGGGACGGGCTGTGGTGGGCCGGGACGGGCTGTGGTGGGCTGGGACGGGCTGTGGTGTGCTGGGACGGGCTGGTGTGGGCTGGGACGGGGTGTGGTGTGCTGGGACGGGCTGGGACATGCTGGGACGGGCTGGGATGGGCTGGGACAAGCTGTAGTGTGTTGGGACGGGCTGCGATGGTCGGGGACGGGCTACGGTGGGCGGGGACGGACTGCGGTGCTCTGGAACGGTCTGTGGTGGGCTGGGACGGTCTGTGGTGGGCTGGGACGGTCTGTGGTGGGCTGGTACGGGCTGTGGTGGGCTGGCACGGGCTGTGGTGGGCTGGGACGAGCTGTGGTGGGCTGGGACGGGCTGTGGTGTGCTGGGACGAGCTGTGGTGTGCTGGGACAGGCTGGGACGGGCTGGGACGAGCTGGGATGGGCTGGGACGTACTGGGACGGGCTGTGGTGAAATGGGACGGGCTGTGGTGGGCTGGGACGGGCTGGTACGGGCTCTGGTGGGCTGCGGTGTGATGGAGCGGGCTGCGGTGGGCTGGGACAGGCTGTGGTGGGACGGGGACGGGCTTTGGTTGGTAGTGGTGTTCTGTGAGGGGCTGGGACTTTCTGTGGTGAGCTGCGACGGGCTGTGGTGGGCTGGAACGGGCTGTGGTGGGCTGGGACGGGCAGTGGTGGGCTGGGACGGGCCGTGGTGGGCCGGGACGGGCCGTGGTGGGCTGGGACGGGCTGTGGTGGGCCGGGACGGGCCGTGGTGGGCCGGGACGGGCTGTGGCGAGCTGGGACGGGTAGTGGCCGGCTGGGACTGGTTGTGACGGGCTGGGACGAACTGGGGTGGTCAGTGGTGGCCTGGGACGGGCCGTTGTGGGCTGGGACAGGCCGTGGTGGGCCGGGACGGGCCGTGGTGGGCCGGGACGGGCCGTGGTGTGCCGGGACGGGCCGTGGTGGGCTGGGACGGGTTGTGGTGGGCTGGGATGGGCTGTGATAAGCTGTAACCGGCTGTGGTGGGCTGTGGCGGTCTGGTACGGGTTGTGGTGAGCTGAGATGGGCTGTGGTGGGCTTTGGTGGGCTGGGGTGGGCTCGGACGGGTCGTGGTGGGCTGGGACGGGCTGTGGTGGGCTTCTATGGGCTGGTACTTTCTGTGGTGGGCTGGGACGGGCTGTGACGGGCTGTGGTGGGCTGGGATGAGCTGGGACAAGCTGTGGTGGGCCGGGACGGGTTCTGGTGGGCTGGGACGGGCTGTGTTAGGCTGGGATGGGCTGTGGAGGATTGGGACGGGCTATGGAGAGCTGTGGAGAGCTTGGACGGTCTGTGGTGGGCTGGGACAGGCTGTGGTTGGCTTGGACCTGCTGTGGTGGTCGGGGACGGGTTGTGGTAGGTCCGGGACGGGCTGTCGTGGTCCGGGACGGGCTGTGGTGGGATGGGAAGGCCTGGGACGGGCTGGGACGAGCTGGGACGGGCTGTGGTGGGCGGGGACGGGCTGTGGTGGACGGGGACGGGCTGTGGTGGGCGGGGACGGGCTGGGACAGACTGGGACAGGCTGTGGTGCGCTGCGGTAGGCTGTGGTGTTCTGTAGTGGGCTGGGACGGGCTGTGGTGGGCTGGGACGGGCTGTGGTGGGCTGGGGCGGGCTGTGGTGGGCTGGGAAGGGCTGTCGTGGGCTGTAAGGGCCTGGGACATGCTGTGGTGGGCTGGGAAGGGCTGGGACGTGCTGTGACGAGCTGGGACGAGCTGTGACGGGCTGTGGTGTGTTGTAGTGGCCTGTGGTGTGCTGTAGTGGCCTGTGGTGGGCTGGGACGGGCTGTGATGGGCTGGGACGGGCTGTGGTGGGCTGGGACAAACTGTGGTGGGCTGTGGTGGGCTGGGATGAGCTGGGACGGGCTGTGGTGGGCTGGGACGGGCTGTGGTGGGCTGTGGAGGGCTGGGACGGGCTGTAGTGTGCCGTGGTGGGCTGGGCCGGGCCGGGTGGGCTGGGACGGGCTGTAGTGGGCTGTGGTGGGCTGTGGAGGGCTGTGACGGGCTGTAGTGTGCCGTGGTGGGCTGGGCCGGGCCGGGTGGACTGGGATGGGCTGTGGTGGGCTGTGGTGGGCTGGGACGGGCTGTGGTGGGCTGTGGTGGGCTGTGGTGTGCTGGGACTAGCTGGGACGGGCCGTGGTGGGCTGGGACGGGCTCTGGTGGGCTTGGACAGGCTGTGGTGGGCTGGGACGAGCCGTAGTAGGCTGGGACGGGCCGTGGTGGGTTGTTATGGGCTGTGGTGGGCTGGGACGGGCTGTGGTGGGCTGTGGTGGACCGTGGTGGGCTGTGATGGGCTGTGGTAAGCTGGGACGGGATGTGGTAAGCTGGGACGGGCTTTCGTGGGCTGGGACGGGTTGTCGTGGGCTGGGACGGGCTGGGACGGGCCGTGGTGAGCTGGGACGGGCCGTGGTGGGCTGGGACGGGCCGTGCTGGGCTGGGACGGGCTGTGGCGAGCTGGGACGGGTTGTGGTGGGCTGGGACTGGTTGTGGCGGGCTGGGACGGTCTGTGGTGGTCTGTGGAGGGCTGGGACGGGCCGTGGTGGGCTGGGACAGGCTGTGGTGGGCTGGGACAGGCCGTGGTGGGACGGGACGGGCCGTGGTGGGCCGGGACGGTCTGTGGTGGGCCGGGACGGGCCGTGGTGGGCTGGGACGGGTTGTGGCGGGCTGGGACAACCTGTGTTGGTCTGTGGTGGGCTGGGACGGGCCGTGGTGGGCTGGGAAGGCCTGGGACGGGCTGGGACGAGCTGGGATGGGCTGTGGTGGGCGGGGACGGGATCTGGTGGGCGGGGACGGGCTGTGGTGGGCTGGGACGGGCTCTGGTGGTCTCAAACCGGCTGTGGTGGGTTGGGAAGGGCTGGAATGGGCTTTGGTGGGTTGGGACAGGCTGTGGTGGGCTGGGACGGGCTGTGGTGGGCTTGGACCTGCTGTGGTGGTCAGGGACGGGTTCTGGTAGGTCCGGGACGGGCTGTGGTGGGCTGGGACGGTCTGTGGTGGGCTGGGACGGGCTGGGACGGGCTGTGGTCGGCTGGTATGAGCTGGGACAAGCTGTGGTGGGCCGGGACGGGCTCTGGTGGGCTGGGACGAGCTGTGGTGGCCTGTGGTGGGCTGGGACGGGCTGTGGTGGTCTGGGATGGGCTGGGAAAGGCTGTGGTGGGCCGTGGTAAGCCATGGTGGGCTGTGGGGGGCTGGGACGGGCTGTGGTGGGCTGTGGTGTGCCATGGTGGGCTGGGACAGGCTGCGGTGGGCTGGAAAGGGCTGTGGTGGGACGGGGACGGGCTGTGGTTGGTTGTGGTGGGCTGGGACGGGCTGGGACGCCTTGGAAGGGCTGTGGTGGGTGGTGACGGTCTGTGGTGAGCTGGGACAGGCTGGGAAGGGCTGCGGTGGGCTGTGGTGGTCTGGAACGGGCTGTGATGGGCTGGGACATGCTGGGACGGTCTGTGGTGGACTGGGAAGGGCTGTGGTGTGCTGGGACGGCCTGGGATGGGCTGCGACGGCCTGGGATGGGCTGTCACGGGCTGGGACGGGCTGTGCTGGGCTGGGACGGGCTGGGACGGGCTGGGACGGGCTGTGGTGGGCTGTGGTGGACAGGGACGGTCTGTGGTGTGCTGGGACGGGCTGTGGTGGGCTGCGACGGGCTGCGATGGGCTGGGAAGGACTGGGACGTGCTGTGGTGTGCTGGGACGGGCTGGGACGGGCTGTGGTGGGCTGGGACGGGCTGTGGTGGGCTGGGACAGGCTGGGATAGGCTGAGACAGGCTGTGGTGGCCTGGGACATTCTGTGGTGGGCTGGGACGGGCTCTGGTGGTCTGGAACGGGCTGTGGTGGGCCGGGACGGGCTGTGGTGGGCGGGGATGAACTGTGGTGGGCGGGGATGGGCTGTGGTGGGCGGAGACGAGTTGTGGTGGGCTGGGACTGGCTGTGGTGGGCTGGGACTGGCTGTGGTGGGCTGGGACGGGCTGTGGTGGGCTGGGACATTCTGTGGTGGGCTGGGACATTCTGTGGTGGGCTGGGATGGGCTGGACGGGCTCTGGTGGGCTGGGACGGGCTGTGGTGGGCTGGGACGGGCTGTGTTGTGCGGGGACGGGCTGTGGCTGGTGGTGACGGGCTGTGGTGGGCTGGGAGAGGTTGGGAAGGGCTGTGGTCTGCGGTGACGGTCTGTAGTGAGCTGGGACAGGCTGGGAAGGGCTGTGGTGGGCTGTGGTGGGCTGGAACGGTTTGTGGTGATCTGGAACGGGCTGTGATGGGCTGGGACGGGCTGGGACATGCTGGGACGGTCTGTGGTGGACTGGGACGGGCTGTGGTGGAATGGGACGGGCTGGGACGGGCTGTGGTTGGCTGGGACGGGCTGTGGTGGGCTGTGGTGGTCTGGGACGGGCTGGGACGGGCTGTGGTGGGCTGTGGTGGGTTCTGCTGAGCTTGAGACGGGCTGTGGTGGGCTGGAACGAGCTGGGACGGGCTGTGGTGGGCTGGGACGGGCTGTGGTGGGCTGGGACGGGCTGTGGTGGGCTGTGGTGGGCCGTGGTGGGCTGGGACGGGCCGTGGTTGTCTGGGACGGGCTGGGACGGGCTCTGGTGGGCTGTGGTGTAATGGGATGGGCTGTGGTGTGATGGGACGGGCTGTGGTGGGCCGGGACGGGCTGTGGTGGGCCGGGACGGGCTGTGGTGGGCTGGGACGGGCTGTGGTGTGCTGGGACGGGCTGGTGTGGGCTGGGACGGGGTGTGGTGTGCTGGGACGGGCTGGGACATGCTGGGACGGGCTGGGACGGGCTGGGACAAGCTGTAGTGTGTTGGGACGGGCTGCGATGGTCGGGGACGGGCTACGGTGGGCGGGGACGGACTGCGGTTCTCTGGAACGGTCTGTGGTGGGCTGGGACGGTCTGTGGTGGGCTGGGACAGGCTGGCACGGGCTGCGGTGGGCTGGGACGAGCTGGGACGGGATGCGGTGGGCTGGTACGGGCTGGAATGGACTGCGGTGGGCTAGTACGGGCTGACAAGGGCTGGGACAGGCTGTGGTGGGCTGGGACGGGCTGTGGTGGTCTGGGACGGACTGTGGTGTGCTGGGACGGGCTGTGGTGGGCTGGGACGGGCTGTGGTAAACTGGGACAGGCTGGGACGGGCTGTGGTGGGTGGGGACGGGCTGTGACGGGCTGTGGTAGGCTGCAATAAGCTGTGGCGGGCTGCGACGAACTGTGGTGGGCTGTGGTGGGCTGGGACGGGCTGTGCTGGGCTCTGGTGGTCTGGGACGGGCTGGGACGGGCTGTGGTGGACTGGGAAGGGCTGTGTTGGGCTGGGACGGGCTATGACGGGCTGTGATGGGCTGGGACGAGCTGTGACGGGCTTTGGTGGTCTGCGGTAGGCTGTGGTGTGCTGTAGTGGCCTGTGGTGGGCTGGGACGGGCCGTGGTGGGCTGGGACGGGCTTGGACGGGCTGAGACGGGCTGTGGTGGGCTGGGACGGGATGTGGTGGGCGGGGAGGGGTTTTGTTGGGCGGGGACGGGCTGTGGTGGGCGGGGACGGGTTGTGGTGGGCGAGGACGGGCTGTGGTAAGCTGGGACGGGCTCTGGTAGTCTGCAACGGGCTGTGGTGGGCTGGGAAGGGCTGGGACGTGCTGGGACAATCTGGGACGTGCTGGGACAGGCTGTGGTGGGCTGAGGTGGGCCCTGGTAGGCTGTGCTGGGCTGTGGTGGGCTGGGATGGGCCCTGTTGGGCTGTGGTGGGCTGAGACGTACTGTGGTGGGCTTAGGTCTGCTGTGGTGGGCTGGGACGGGCTGTGGTGGGCTGTGGAGGGCTGGGACAGGCCGTGGTGGGCTGTGGTGGGCTGTGGTAAGCTGGGACGGGCCGTGGTGGGCTGGGACGGGCCGTGGTGGGCTGGGACGGGCCGTGGTGGGCTGGGACAAGCTGTGGTGGGCTGGGACTGGCTGTGGTGTGCTGTGGTGGGCTTGGACAGGCTATGGTGGGCTGGGATGGGCTGTGGTGGGCTGTGGTGTGCTGTGGTCGTCTGGAACGGGCTGGGACAGGCTGGGACGTGCTGTGGTGGGCTGAGACGTACTGTGGTGGGCTGTGGTGTGCTGTGGTCGTCTGGAACGGGCTGGGACAGGCTGGGACGGGCTGTGGTGGGCTTTGGAGGGCTGGGACAGGCCGTGGTGGGCTGTGGTGGGCTCTGGTAAGCTGGGACGGACTGTGGTGGGCGGGGACGGTCTGTGTTGAGCTGTGGTGGGCTGTGGTGAGTTGTGGTGGGCTCGGACAAGCTGTGGTGGGCTCTGGTGGGATGGGAAGGGTTGTGGTGAGCTCTGGTGGGCTGGGACGGGCTGTGGTGGGCTGGGACAGGCAGGCACGGGCTGTGGTAGGCTGGTATTGGCTGGCACGGGCTGGGACGGGCTGTGGTGGGCTGGGACGGGCTGTGGTGGGCTGGGACAGGCTGGGACGGGCTGTAGTGGGCTGGGACGGGCTGTGGTGGGCTGGGACGGGCTGTGGTGGGCTGTGGTGGGCTGGGACGGGCTCTGGTAGTCTGGAACGGGATGTGGTGGGCTGGGACGGGCTGGGACGTGCTGGGACAAGCTGGGACGTGCTGGGACGGGCTGTGGTGGGCTGAGGTGGGCCCTGGTAGGCTGTGCTGGGCTGTGGTGGTCTGGGACGGGCTGTGGTGGGCTGGGACAGGCAGGCACGGGCTGTGGTGGGCTGGTATTGGCTGGCACGGGCTGGGACAGGCTGTGGTGGCCTGGGACGGGCTGTGGTGGGCTGTGGTGGGCTGGGACGAGCTGTGGTGGGCTGGGACAAGTTGTGGTGGGCTGGGACAGGCTCAGATGGGCTGGGACGGGCTGGGACGCCTTGGACAGGCTGTGGTGGGCGGTGATGGGTTGTGGTGGACGGTGACGGGTTGTGGTGGGCTGGGACGGGCTTGGACGTGCTGTGGTGGGCTGGGACGGGCTGTGGTGGGTTGGGACGGGCTGTGGTAAGCTGTAATGGGCTGTGGTGGGTTGTGGTGGGCTGGGATGGGCCGTGGTGGGTTGGGACGGGCCGTGGTGGGCCGGGACCGGTCTTGGTGGGCCGGGAAGGGCCGTAGTGGGCGGGGACAAGTTGTGGTGAGCGTGGACGGGCTGTGGTAGGCGGGGACAGGCTGTGGTGAGTGGGGACGGGCTGTGGTGGGCTGTGGTGGGCAGGGACGAGCTGGGACGGGCTGTGGTGGATTGCGGTAGGCTGTGGTGCTCTGTAGTGGTCTGTGGTGTTCTGTAGTGGTCTGTGGTGGGCTGGGACGGGCTGTGGTGGGCTGGGATGGGCTGTCGTGGTCTGGGAAGGGCTGTCGTGGGCTGTGGGGGCCTGGGACATGCTGTGGTGGGCTGGGACGTGCTGTGACGAGCTGGGACGAGCTGTGACGGGCTGTGGTGTGTTGTAGTGGCCTGTGGTATGCTGTAGTGGCCTGTGGTGGGCTGGGACGGGCTGTGGTGGGCTGGGACAAACTGTGGTGTGCTGTGGTGGGCTGGGATGAGCTGGGACAGGCTGGGACGGGCTGGGACGGGCTGTGGTGGGCTGTGGTGGGCTGGGATGGGCTGTGGTGGGCTGGGACGGGCTGTAGTGGGCTGTGGTGGGCTGTGGAGGGCTGGGACGGGCTGTAGTGTGCCGTGGTGGGCTGGGACGGGCCGGGTGGGCTGGGATGGGCTGGGACGGGCTGTGGTGGGCTGGGGCGGGCTGTGGTGGGCTGGGACGGGCTGTGGTGTGCTGGGACAGGCTGTGGTGGGTTGTGACGGGCTGTGGTGGGCTGGGACGGGCTGGGACGGGCTGTGGTGGGCTGGGACGGGCTGTGGTGGGCTGGGACGGACTGTGGTGGGCTTGGACAGGCTGTGGTGGGCTGGGACTGGCCGTGGTGGGCCGGGACGGGCCGTGGCGGGCTGGGACGAACTGTGGTGGGCTGGGATGAACTGTGGTGGGCTGTGGTGTCCTGGGACGGGCTGTGGTGATCTGGGACGGGCTGTGGTAGGCTGGGACAAACTGTGGCGGGCTGGGACGGGCCGTGGCGGGCTGGGACGGGCCGTGGCGGGTTGGGACGGGCCGTGGCGGGCTGGGACGGGCTGTGGCGGGCTGGGACGGGCCGTGGCGGGCTGGGACGGGCTGTGGTGGGCTGGGACGGGCCGTGGTGGGCTGGGCTGGGCCGTGGCAAGCCGTGGTGGGCCGTGGTAAGCTGTGATGGGCCGTGGTGGGCTGGGTCGGACTGTGGTGTGATGGGACGGGCTGTGGTGGGCTGGGACGGGCTGTGGTGGGCTGGGACGGGCTGTGGTGGGCTGGGACAGGCTGGGGTGGGCTGGGACAAGCTGTGGTTGGCCGGGACGGGCCATGGCGGGCCGGGACGGGCCGTGGCGGGCTGGGACGGGCCATGGTGGGCTGGGACAGGCTGTGGTGGGCTGTGGTGGACCGTGGTGGGCTGTGATGGGCTGTGGTAAGCTGGGATGGGATGTGGTAAGCTGGGACGGGCTTTCATGGGCTGGGACGGGCTGTCGTGGGCTGGGACGGGCTGGGACGAGCTGTGACGGGCTGGGACGGGCTGCGGTGGGCTGGGAAGGCCTGGGACGGGACGGGACGAGCTGGGACGGGACGGGACAGGCTGGGACGGGCTGTTCTGGGAAGGGATGGGACGGGCTGGGATGGGACGGGACAGGCTGGGATGGGCCGG
Organism: Falco biarmicus; assembly: GCF_023638135.1. Taxonomy (NCBI): domain Eukaryota; kingdom Metazoa; phylum Chordata; class Aves; order Falconiformes; family Falconidae; genus Falco; species Falco biarmicus. The sequence goes on along the minus strand of NW_026611851.1, from coordinate 818,657 downwards.
GACTGGCTCTGGTGGGCCGTGATGGGCCGGGACGGGCCAGGACGGGCCGTGGTGGTTGTGGTGCGCTGGGAAGAGCTGTGGTGAGCTGAGACGGGCTGTGGTGGGCTGCGATGGAAAAGATGGTGGCAGACCTGGTAAGGAGGTCTGCCTGCTCTTCCCTTCTACGTTCCTGGATAACCCTGGGGCAAAGCAGAGCTCTACTGGCTTGGGTAGAGCTAAAACACCTCAAGAGGAGGGAGCTGTCGGCGCTGTTTTGGCTGAATGGAGGCAGGGGGATAGTACCTGTTATGGGAAGGCTATAGGGGAACGTCCTTGCCTTTGTTTAGTCTTACAAAAGTCCCTCGTATAGAGAACTTCCTTGAGTCTGTTTTCAAAAGCTCGTTTATCAGAGCTCCTGAAGTCGGGCCTCCCTTGCCACGACAGTGTAAACTTCAGTTCTTCCTTCCTTTCTCCCTTAGGTTGAAAACAGCTTTTCTATTTCTGTCCCCATCTGCAAACAGTTCCACAAGAACATCGTACCGAAAGGAGGTGCCAACATGAAGAAGGTGAGATATTCTTCCTAACACAGGTGGGCGGGGACGGGCTGTGCTGGGCCGGGCCGGGCCCTGGTGGGCCGCGGTGGTCCGGGACGGGCTGTCGTGGGCTGGGACGGGCCGCGGTGGTCCGGGACGGGCCGCGGTGGTCCGGGACGGGCCGCGGTGTGCTGGGACGGGCTGTGGTGTGCTGGGACGGGCTGTGGTGTGCTGGGACGGGCTGTGGTGGGCTGGATGGGCTGTCGTGGTCCGGGATGGGCTGTCGTGGTCCGGGACGGGCTGTGGTGGGCTGGGATGGGCTGTCGTGGTCTGGGATGGGCTGTCGTGGGCTGTGGGGGCCTGGGACATGCTGTGGTGGGCTGTGGTGGGCTGGGACGTGCTGTGACGAGCTGGGACGAGCTGTGACGGGCTGTGGTGTGTTGTAGTGGCCTGTGGTATGCTGTAGTGGCCTGTGGTGGGCTGGGACGGGCTGTGGTGGGCTGGGACAAACTGTGGTGTGCTGTGGTGGGCTGGGATGAGCTGGGACAGGCTGGGACGGGCTGGGACGGGCTGTGGTGGGCTGTGGTGGGCTGGGACGGGCTGTGGTGGGCTGGGACGGGCTGTAGTGGGCTGTGGTGGGCTGTGGAGGGCTGGGACGGGCTGTAGTGTGCCGTGGTGGGCTGGGACGGGCCGGGTGGGCTGGGATGGGCTGGGACGGGCTGTGGTGGGCTGGGGCGGGCTGTGGTGGGCTGGGACGGGCTGTGGTGTGCTGGGACGGGCTGTGGTGGGTTGTGACGGGCTGTGGTGGGCTGGGACGGGCTGTGGTGGGCTGGTACGGGCTGTGGTGGGCTGGGACGGGCTGTGGTGGGCTTGGACAGGCTGTGGTGGGCTGGGACTGGCCGTGGTGGGCCGGGACGGGCCGTGGCGGGCTGGGACGAACTGTGGTGGGCTGGGATGAACTGTGGTGGGCTGTGGTGTCCTGGGACGGGCTGTGGTGATCTGGGACGGGCTGTGGTAGGCTGGGACAAACTGTGGCGGGCTGGGACGGGCCGTGGCGGGCTGGGACGGGCCGTGGTGGGTTGGGACGGGCCGTGGCGGGCTGGGACGGGCTGTGGCGGGCTGGGACGGGCCGTGGCGGGCTGGGACGGGCTGTGGTGGGCTGGGACGGGCCGTGGTGGGCTGGGCTGGGCCGTGGCAAGCCGTGGTGGGCCGTGGTAAGCTGTGATGGGCCGTGGTGGGCTGGGTCGGACTGTGGTGTGATGGGACGGGCTGTGGTGGGCTGGGACGGGCTGTGGTGGGCTGGGACGGGCTGTGGTGGGCTGGGACAGGCTGGGGTGGGCTGGGACAAGCTGTGGTTGGCCGGGACGGGCCATGGCGGGCCGGGCCGGGCCGTGGCGGGCTGGGACGGGCCATGGTGGGCTGGGACAGGCTGTGGTGGGCTGTGGTGGACCGTGGTGGGCTGTGATGGGCTGTGGTAAGCTGGGATGGGATGTGGTAAGCTGGGACGGGCTTTCATGGGCTGGGACGGGCTGTCGTGGGCTGGGACGGGCTGGGACGAGCTGTGACGGGCTGGGACGGGCTGCGGTGGGCTGGGAAGGCCTGGGACGGGACGGGACGAGCTGGGACGGGACGGGACAGGCTGGGACGGGCTGTTCTGGGAAGGGATGGGACGGGCTGGGACGGGACGGGACAGGCTGGGATGGGCCGGGACTGGCTCTGGTGGGCCGTGATGGGCCGGGCTGGGCCGGGACAGGCCGTGGTGGTTGTGGTGCGCTGGGAAGAGCTGTGGTGAGCTGAGACGGGCTGTGGTGGGCTGCGATGGAAAAGATGGTGGCAGACCTGGTAAGGAGGTCTGCCTGCTCTTCCCTTCTACGTGCCTGGATAACCCTGGGGCAAAGCAGAGCTCTACTGGCTTGGGTAGAGCTAAAACACCTCAAGAGGAGGGAGCTGTCGGCGCTGTTTTGGCTGAATGGAGGCAGGGGGATAGTACCTGTTATGGGAAGGCTATAGGGGAACGTCCTTGCCTTTGTTTAGTCTTACAAAAGTCCCTCGTATAGAGAACTTCCTTGAGTCTGTTTTCAAAAGCTCGTTTATCAGAGCTCCTGAAGTCGGGCCTCCCTTGCCACGACAGTGTAATCTTCAGTTCTTCCTTCCTTTCTCCCTTAGGTTGAAAACAGCTTTTCTATTTCTGTCCCCATCTGCAAACAGTTCCACAAGAACATCGTAGGGAAAGGAGGTGCCAACATGAAGAAGGTGAGATATTCTTCCTAACACAGGTGGGCTGGGACGGGCTGTGCTGGGCCGGGCCGGGCCCTGGTGGGCCGCGGTGGTCCGGGACGGGCTGTCGTGGGCTGGGACGGGCCGCGGTGGTCCGGGACGGGCCGCGGTGGTCCGGGACGGGCCGCGGTGTGCTGGGACGGGCTGTGGTGTGCTGGGACGGGCTGTGGTGTGCTGGGACGGGCTGTGGTGTGCTGGGACGGGCTGTGGTGGGCTGGGATGGGCTGTCGTGGTCCGGGATGGGCTGTCGTGGTCCGGGACGGGCTGTGGTGGGCTGGGATGGGCTGTCGTGGTCTGGGATGGGCTGTCGTGGGCTGTGGGGGCCTGGGACATGCTGTGGTGGGCTGTGGTGGGCTGGGACGTGCTGTGACGAGCTGGGACGAGCTGTGACGGGCTGTGGTGTGTTGTAGTGGCCTGTGGTATGCTGTAGTGGCCTGTGGTGGGCTGGGACGGGCTGTGGTGGGCTGGGACAAACTGTGGTGTGCTGTGGTGGGCTGGGATGAGCTGGGACAGGCTGGGACGGGCTGGGACGGGCTGTGGTGGGCTGTGGTGGGCTGGGACGGGCTGTGGTGGGCTGGGACGGGCTGTAGTGGGCTGTGGTGGGCTGTGGAGGGCTGGGACGGGCTGTAGTGTGCCGTGGTGGGCTGGGACGGGCCGGGTGGGCTGGGATGGGCTGGGACGGGCTGTGGTGGGCTGGGGCGGGCTGTGGTGGGCTGTGACGGGCTGTGGTGTGCTGGGACGGGCTGTGGTGGGTTGTGACGGGCTGTGGTGGGCTGGGACGGGCTGTGGTGGGCTGGGACGGGCTGTGGTGGGCTGGGACGGGCTGTGGTGGGCTTGGACAGGCTGTGGTGGGCTGGGACTGGCCGTGGTGGGCCGGGACGGGCCGTGGCGGGCTGGGACGAACTGTGGTGGGCTGGGATGAACTGTGGTGGGCTGTGGTGTCCTGGGACGGGCTGTGGTGATCTGGGACGGGCTGTGGTAGGCTGGGACAAACTGTGGCGGGCTGGGACGGGCCGTGGCGGGCTGGGACGGGCCGTGGTGGGTTGGGACGGGCCGTGGCGGGCTGGGACGGGCTGTGGCGGGCTGGGACGGGCCGTGGCGGGCTGGGACGGGCCGTGGTGGGCTGGGACGGGCCGTGGTGGGCTGGGCTGGGCCGTGGCAAGCCGTGGTGGGCCGTGGTAAGCTGTGATGGGCCGTGGTGGGCTGGGTCGGACTGTGGTGTGATGGGACGGGCTGTGGTGGGCTGGGACGGGCTGTGGTGGGCTGGGACGGGCTGTGGTGGGCTGGGACAGGCTGGGGTGGGCTGGGACAAGCTGTGGTTGGCTGGGACGGGCCATGGCGGGCCGGGCCGGGCCGTGGCGGGCTGGGACGGGCCATGGTGGGCTGGGACAGGCTGTGGTGGACCGTGGTGGGCTGTGATGGGCTGTGGTAAGCTGGGATGGGATGTGGTAAGCTGGGACGGGCTTTCATGGGCTGGGACGGGCTGTCGTGGGCTGGGACGGGCTGGGACGAGCTGTGACGGGCTGGGACGGGCTGCGGTGGGCTGGGAAGGCCTGGGACGGGACGGGACGAGCTGGGACGGGACGGGACAGGCTGGGACGGGCTGTTCTGGGAAGGGATGGGACGGGCTGGGACGGGACGGGACAGGCTGGGATGGGCCGGGACTGGCTCTGGTGGGCCGTGATGGGCCGGGCTGGGCCGGGACAGGCCGTGGTGGTTGTGGTGCGCTGGGAAGAGCTGTGGTGAGCTGAGACGGGCTCTGGTGGGCTGCGATGGAAAAGATGGTGGCAGACCTGGTAAGGAGGTCTGCCTGCTCTTCCCTTCTACGTGCCTGGATAACCCTGGGGCAAAGCAGAGCTCTACTGGCTTGGGTAGAGCTAAAACACCTCAAGAGGAGGGAGCTGTCGGCGCTGTTTTGGCTGAATGGAGGCAGGGGGATAGTACCTGTTATGGGAAGGCTATAGGGGAACGTCCTTGCCTTTGTTTAGTCTTACAAAAGTCCCTCGTATAGAGAACTTCCTTGAGTCTGTTTTCAAAAGCTCGTTTATCAGAGCTCCTGAAGTCGGGCCTCCCTTGCCACGACAGTGTAATCTTCAGTTCTTCCTTCCTTTCTCCCTTAGGTTGAAAACAGCTTTTCTATTTCTGTCCCCATCTGCAAACAGTTCCACAAGAACATCGTAGGGAAAGGAGGTGCCAACATGAAGAAGGTGAGATATTCTTTCTAACACAGGTGGGCTGGGACGGGCTGTTGTTGGCCGGGCCGGGCCCTGGTGTGCCGCAGTGGTCCGGGACGGGCAGCGGTGGTCCGGGACGGGCCGCGGTGGTCCGGGACGGGCTGTCGTGGGCTGGGACGGGCCGCGGTGGTCCGGGACGGGCCGCGGTGGTCCGGGACGCGCTGTGGTGTGCTGGGACGGGCTGTGGTGTGCTGGGACGGGCTGTGGTGGGCTGGGATGGGCTGTCGTGGTCCGGGATGGGCTGTCGTGGTCCGGGACGTGCTGTGGTGGGCTGGGATGGGCTGTCGTGGGCTGGGATGGGCTGTGGTGTTCTGGGACGGGCTGTGGTGGTCCGGGATGGGCTGTGGTGTGCTGGGACAGGCTGTGGTGGGCGGGGACGCGCTGGGACGGGCTGGGTCGGGCTGTGGTGGGCGGGGACGCGCTGGGACGGGCTGGGTCGGGCTGTGGTGGGCTGGGACAGGCTGTGGTGGGCGGGGAGGGGTTTTGTTGGGTGAGGACGGGCTGTGGTGGGCGGGGACGGCTTTCGTGGGCTGGGACGGGCTCTAGTGGTCTGGAACGGGCTGTACTGGGCTGGGACGGGCTGGGACGTGTTGGGACGGGCTGGGACAGGCCGTGGTGGGCCAGGACGGGCCGTGGTGGGCCGTGGTGGGCTATGGTGGGCTGGGATGGGCTGTGGTGGCCTGGGACGGGCTGTGGTGGGCTGGGACGGGCTGTAGCGGGCTGTGGTGGGCTGTGGAGGGTTTGGACGGGCTGTAGTGTGCCGTGGTGGGCTGGGACGGGCCGGGTGGGCTTGGATGGGCTGGGACGGGCTGTGGTGGGCTGTGGTGAGCTGTGGTGGGCTATGGTGGGATGGGACGGGCTGGGATGGGATATGGTGGGCCACAACGGGCTGTGGTGGGCTGGGACGGGCTGTGACGGGCTGTGGTGGGCTGGGACTGGCTGTGGTGGGCTGTGGTTGGATGGAATGGCCTGGGACAGACTGGGACGGGCTGTGGTGTGCTGGGACGGGCTGTGGTGGGCTGGGAAGGGCTGTGGTGGGCCGTAGTGGGCTGTGGTGGGCTGGGACAGTCTGTAATGGGCTGGGACGAGCTGTGGTGGGCTGGGACGGGCTCTGGTGGGCTGTGGTTGGCTGGGATGGGCTGTGGTGGGCTGTGGTTGGATGGGACAGACTGGGACGGGCTGTGGTGGGGTGGGACGGGCTATGGTGGGCTGGGAAGGGCTGTGGTGGGCTGGGACAAGCTGGGACAGGCTGTGGTGGGCTGGTATTGGCTGGCACGGGCTGGAACGGGCCGTGGTGGGCTGGGACGGGCCGTGGTGGGCTGGGACGGGTCGTGGTGGGCTGGGACGGGCTCTGGTGGGCTGTGGTTGGCTGGGATGGGCTGTGGTGGGCTGTGGTTGGATGGGACAGACTGGGACATGCTGTGGTGGGGTGGGACGGGCTGTGGTGGGCTGGGAAGGGCTGTGGTGGGCTGGTATTGGCTGGCACGGGCTGGGATGAGCTGTGACGGGCTGGGACGGGCTGTGGTGGGCTAGGACGGGCTGTGGTGTGCTGTGGTGGGCTGGGATGGGCTGTGGTGGGCTGTGGTGGGCTGTGGTCGTCTGGAACGGGCTGGGACAGGCTGGGACGTGCTGTGGTGAGCTGAGACGGGCTGTGGTGGGCTGGGATGTTCCGTGGTGGGCTGTGGTGGGCCGTTGTGTCCTCGGACAGGCCGTGGTGGGCCGTGGTGAGCTGAGACGGGCTGTGGTGTGCTGGGATGTTCCGTGGTGGGCTGTGGTGGGCCGTTGTGTCCTCGGACAGGCCGTGGTGGGCCGTGGTGGGCTGGGACGGGCCGTGGTAGGCTGGGACGGGCTGTGGTGGACTGGGACGGGCTGTTTCTTGATGTTGTGGGCTGGTACGGGCTGGGATGGACGGTGACGGGCTGTAGTGGGCTGGAACGGGCTGCGGTGGGCTGGGACGGGCTGCGGTGGTCTGGGACGGGCTGTGGTGGGCTGGGACGGGCTAGGACGGGCTGTGGTGGGCTGCGACGGGCTGTGGTGGGCTGGGACTGACAGGGACGGGCTGTAGTGGACTGGGACGGGCTGTGGTGGGCTGGGACGAGCTGGGGTGGGCCGTGGTGGGCCGGGACGGGCCGTGGTGGGCTGTAGTGCGCCGTGTTTAGCTGGGACGGGCCGTGGTGAACCGTGGTGTGCTGTGGTGGGCCATGGCGGGCCGTGGTTGGCCGTGGTGGGCCGGGACGGGCCATGGTTAGCCGTGGTGGGCTGAAACAGGCTGGGACTGGCTGTGGTGGTCTGGGACGGGCTGTGGTGGGCTGGGACGGGCTGTGGTGGGCTGGGACAGGCTGTGGTGGGCTGGGACGAGCTGTGGTGGGCTGGGACGGGCTCTGGTGGGCTGTGGTTGGCTGGGATGGGCTGTGGTGGGCTGTGGTTGAATGGGACAGACTGGGACGGGCTGTGGTGGGGTGGGACGGGCTGTGGTGGGCTGGGAAGGGCTGTGGTGGGCTGGGACAGGCTGGGACAGGCTGTGGTGGGCTGTGGTGGGATGGGACGGGCCGTGGTGGTCCCGGACGGGCTGTGGTGGGCCGTGGTGGGACGGGACGGGCCGTGGTGGGCAGGGACAGGCCGTGGTGGGCCGTTCTGGGCCGTGGTGGGCCGTGATGTGCTGGAACGGGCTGTGGTGTGCCGGGACGGGCTGTGGTGGGCCGGGACGAGCTGTGGTGGGTCGGGACCGGCTGTGGTGTGCTGTGGTGGGTTCTGGTGAGCTGAGACGGGCTGCGGTGGGCCGGGACGGGCTGTGGTGGGTTGTGGTGAGCTGGGAAGGGCTGTGGTGGGGTGTGGTAAACTGGGACGGGCTTTGGTGGGCTGGGATGGTCGGTGGTGGGCTGTGTTGGGCCGGGACAAGCTGTGGTGGGCTGGGACTGGCTGTGGTGTGCTGTGGTGTGCTTGGACAGGCTGTGGTGGGCTGGGATGGGCTGTGGTGGGCTGTGGTGGGCTGTGGTCGTCTGCGACAGGCTGGGACGTGCTGTGGTGGGCTGAGACGTACTGTGGTGGGCTGTGGTGTGCTGTGGTGGGCTGGGACGGGCTGTGGTGGGCTGTGGAGGGCTGTTACAGGCCGTGGTGGGCTGTTGTGGGCTCTGGTAAGCTGGGACGGGCTCTGGCGGGCTGGGACGGTCTGTGATGAGCTGTGGTGGGCTGGGACGGGCTGTGGTGGGCTGGGAAGGGCTGTGGTGGGCTGGGACAGGCTGGTACGGGCTGGGACTGGCTGTGGTGGGCTGTGGTGGGCTGGGACGGGCCGTGGTGGGCTGGGACGGCCTGTGGTGGGCTGGGACAAGCTGTGGTGGGCTCTGGTGGGCTGGGATGGGCTGTGGTGGGCTGTGGTGGGCTGGGACGGGCTGTGGTGGGCTGGGACGGGCTGTGGTGGGCTGGGACAGGCTGGCACGGGCTGTGGTGGGCTGGTATTGGCTGGCACGGGCTGGGACGGGCCGTGGTGGGCTGGGACGGGCCGTGGTGGGCTGGGACGGGCCGTGGTAGGCTGGGACGGGCCGTGGTGGGCTGGGAAGGGCCGTGGTGGGCTGGGATGGGCTGTGGTGCGCTGGGACGAATTGTGGTGGGCTGGGACAGGATGTTGTGGTCCGGGTCGGGCTGTGGTGGGCTGGGACGAACTGTGGTGGGCTGGGACAGGCTGGGACAGGCTGGGACAGGCTGTGGTGGCCTGGGACATTCTGTGGTGGGCTGTGGTGGGCTGTGGTGGGCTTGGACGGTCTGTGGTGGGCTGGGACATTCTGTGGTGGGCTGGGACGGGCTGTGGTGGGCTGGGACGGGCTGTGGTGGGCTGTGGTGGGCTGGGACGGGCTGTGGTGGGCTGGGACGGGCTGTGGTAAGCTGTAATGGGCTGCGGTGGACTGTGGTGGGCTGGGACGGGCTGTGGCGGGCCGTGGTGGGCTGTCGTGGGCCGTGGTGGGCTGTGGTGGGCTGGGACAGGCCGTGGTGGGCTGTGGTGGGCCGTGGTGGGCTGTGACGGGCCGTGGTGGGCTGTGGTGGGTTCTGGTGAGCTTGAGACGGGTTGTGGTGGGATGGGACGGGCTCTGGTGGTCTGGAACGGGCTGTGGTGGGCTGGGACGGGCTGGGACAAGCTGTGGTGGGCTGGAACGGACTGTGGTTGGCTGTGGTGGGCTGTGGTGGGCTGGGACGGGTCATGGTGGGCTGGGACGGGTCATGGTGGGCTGGGACGGTTTGTGGTGGGCTGGGACGGTTTGTGGTTGGCTTGGACGGGCTGTGGTGGCCTGGGACGGGCTGTGGTGGGCTGGGACGGGCTGTGGTGGTCTGGAACAGGCTGTGGTGGGCTGTGGTGGGCTGGGGCAAGCTGTGGTGGGCTGGAATGGACTGTGGTGGGCTGTGGTGGGCTGGGACGGGTTGTGGTGGGCTGGGACGGGCCGTGGTGGGCTGTGGTGGGCTGGGACAGGCCGTGGTGGGCTGGGACGAGACGTGGTGGGCTGTGGTGGGTTCTCGTGAGCTTGAGACGGGTTGTGGTGGGATGGGACGGGCACTGGTGGTCTGGAACGGGCTGTGGTGGGCTGTGACGGGCTGGGAAAAGCTGTGGTGGGCTGGAACGGGCTGTGGTGGGCTGTGGTGGGCTGGGACGGGTCGTGGTGGGCTGGGATGGGCCGTGGTTAACTGTGGTGGGCTGTGACGGGCCATGGTGGGCTGGGACGGGCTGTGGTGGGCTGTGGTGGGTTCTGGTGAGCTTGAGACGGGCTGTGGTGGACTGGGAAGGGCAGTGGTGGGCGGGGACGGGCTCTGGTGGTCTTAAACGGTCTGTGGTGGGCTGGGACGGTCTGTGGTGGGCTGGGACGGGCTGTGGTGGGCTGGGACGGGCTGTGGTGGGCTGTGGTGGGCTGGGACGGGCTGGGACGGGCTGTGGTGGGCTGTGATGGGCTGTGGTGGGCTGTGGTGGGCTGGGACGGGCTGTGGTGGGCTGGGACGGGCTGTGGTAAGCTGTAATGGGCTGTGGTGGGCTGTGGTGGGCTGGGACGGGCTGTGGTGGGCTGGGACGGGCTGTGGTAAGCTGTAATGGGCTGTGGTGGGCTGTGGTGGGCTGGGACGGTCTGTGGTGGGCTGGGACGGGCTGTGGTGGGCTGGGATGGGCTGGGATGGGCTGGGACGGGCTGGGACGGGCTGGGACGGGCTGTGGTGGGCTGGGACGGGCTGTGGTGTGCTTGGACGGGCTGTGGTGGGCTGGGACGGGCTGGGACGGGCTGGGACGGGCTGTGGTGGCCTGGGACTGGCTGTGGTGGGCTGGGACGGGCTGTGGTGGCCTGGGACTGGCTGTGGTGGGCTGGGACGGGCTGTGGTGGGCTGTGGTGGGTTGGGATGGGCTGTGGTGGGCCGTGGTGGGCTGGGATGGGCCGTGGTGAACTGTGGTGGGCCGTGGTGGGCTGGGACGGGTCGTGGTGGGCTGGGACGGGCTGTGGTGTGCTGGGACGGGCCGTGGTGGGCTGGGACGGGCTGTGGTGGGCGGGGATGGGCTGTGGTGGGTTGTCGTAGGTTCTGGTGAGCTTGAGACGGGCTGTGGTGGGCTGGGACGGGCTATGGTGGGCTGTGGTGGGCTGTGGAGGGCTGGGACGGGCTCTGGTGGTCTGGAACGGACTGTGGTGGGCGGGGACGGTATGTGGTGGACTGGGACGGTCTGTGGTGGCCTGGGACTGGCTGTGGTGGCCTGGGACGGGTTGTGGAGGGCTGTGGTGGGTTGGGACGGGCTGTGGTGGGCCGTGGTGGACTGGGATGGGCCGTGGTGAACTGTGGTGGGCCGTGGTGGGCTGGGACGGGTCGTGGTGGGCTGGGACGGTCCGTGGTGGGCCGTGGTGGGCTGTGGTGGGCCGTGTTGGGCTGGGTCGGGCTGTGTTGAGCTGTGGTAAGCTGTGGTGGGCGGGGGACGGGCTGTGGTGAGCTGTGGTAGGTTCTGGTGAGCTTGAAACGGGCTGTGGTGGGCTGTGACGGGCTGTGGTGGGCCGTGGTTGGCTGGGACGGGCTCTGGTGGTCTGGAACGGGCTGTGGTGGGCTGGGACGGGTTGTGGCAGGCTGGGACGGCTTGTGGCGGTCTGGGAAGGGCTGTGGTGGGCTGTGGTGGGCTGTGGCAGGCTGGGACGGGCTGTGGCGAGCTGGGACTAGCTGTGGCGGGCTGGAACGGGCTGTGGCGGGCTATGGCGGGTTGTGGCAGACCGTGGTGTACTGGGATGTGTTGTGGTAGCCTGGGATGGGCTGTGGTTCCTGTGACAGGCTGTGGTGGGCTGTGGTGGGCTATGGTGGGCTGTGGTGGGCTGGGACGGGCTGTGGTGGGCTGGGACCGGATGTGGTGGGCCGTGGTGGGCCGTGGTGAACTGTGGTGGGCTGTGGTAGGCCGTGGTGGGATGTGGTGGGCCGTGGTGGGCTGGGACGGGCCGTGGTGTGCTGTGGTGGGCCGTGGTGGTCTGGGACGGGCTGTGGTGGGCTGTGGTGGGTTCTGGTGAGCTTGAGGCGGGCTGTGGTGGGCTGTGACGGGCTGTGACGGGTTCTGGTGGTCTGGGACGGGCTGGGACGGGCTGTGGTGGGCGGGGACGGGCTGTGGTGGGCGGGGACGGGCTGTGGTGGGCTGGGACGGTCTGTGGTGGGCTGGGACGGGCTGTGGTGGGCTGGGACGGGCTGTGGTGGGCTGGGACGGGCTGGGACGGGCTGTGGTGTGCTGGGACGGGCTGGGATGGGCTGTGGTGGGCGGGGACGGGATGTGGTGGTCTGGAATGGACTGTGGTGGGCTGGGACATGCTGGGACAGGCTGGGACGGGCTGGGACGGGCTGTAGAGGGCTGGGACGGGCTGTGGTGGGCCGTGGCGGGCCGTGGTGGGCTTTTGTGGGCTGTGACGGGCGGTGGTGGGCTCTGGTGGGCTGTGGTGGGACTTGGCGGGCCGTGGTGGGCCGTGGTGGGCTGGGACGGGCTGTGGAGGGTTGTGGTAGGCTGAAATGAGCTGTGGTGGGCTGGGACGGACTGTGGTGGGCTGTGCTGGGCTGGGACGGGCTGTGGTGGGCTGGGACGGGCTGTGGTGGGCTGGGACGAGCTGTGGTGGGCTGGGACGGGCTGTGGTGTGCTGGGACGGGGTGGGATGGGCTGTGGTGGGCGGGGACGGGATGTGGTGGTCTGGAATGGACTGTGGTGGGCTGGGACATGCTGGGACGGGCTGTGGCGGGCTGGGACGGGCTGTGGTGGGCTGGGACGAGCTGTGGTGGGCTGGGATGGGCTGTGGTTTGCTGGGATCATGTGTGATGGGCTGGGACGGGCTGTGGTGGGCTGTAGTGGGCTGTGGTACGCTGGGACGTGCTGGGACGGGCTGGGACGGGCTGTGGTGTGCTGGGACGGGGTGGGATGGGCTGTGGTGGGCGGGGACGGGCTGTGGTGGTCTGGAATGGACTGTGGTGGGCTGGGACATGCTGGGACGGGCTGTGGCGGGCTGGGACGGGCTTTGGCTGGCTGTGGTGGGTTGTGGTGGGCTGGGATGGGCTGTGGTGGGCCGTGGCGGGCTGTGGTGGGCTGTAGTGGGCTGTGATGGGCGGTGGTGGGCTCTGGTGGGCTGTGGTGGGACTTGGCGGGCCGTGGTGGGCCGTGGTGGGCTGGGACGGGCTGTGGAGGGCTGTGGTAGGCTGAAATGAGCTGTGGTGGGCTGGGACGGACTGTGGTGGTCTGTGCTGGGCTGGGAAGGGCTGTGGTGGGCTGGGACGGGCTGTGGTGGGCTAGGACGAGCTGTGATGGGCTGGGATGGGCTGTGGTTTGCTGGGATCATGTGTGATGGGCTGGGACGAGCTGTGGTGGGCTGTAGTGGGCTGTGGTACGCTGGGACGGGCTGTGGTGGGTTGGGACAGGCTGTGGTGGGCTGTGGCAGGCTGTGGTGGCCTGGGACGGGCTCTGGAGGGCTGTGCTGGGCTGGGAAAAGCTTTGGCGGGTTTGGACAGCCTGTGGTGGGCTGGGACGGGCTGTGGTGGACTGTGGTGTGCTGGGACGGGCTGTGGTGAAGTGTGGTGGGCCGTGGTGGGGTGTGGTGGATCGTGGTGGGTCGTTTTGGGCCGGGATGGGAAGGGGTGGGCTGTGGTGGGCCGTGGTAGGCTGGGACGGGTCGTGGTGGGCTGGGACGGGCCGTGGTGAACTGTGGTGCGCTGTGATGGGCCGTGGTGGGCCGTGGTGGGCTGGGACGGGCTGTGGTGGGCTGTGGTGGGTTCTGGTGAGCTTGAGACGGGCTGTGGTGGACTGGGAAGGGCAGTGGTGGGCGGGGACGGGTTCTGGTGGTCTGGAACGGTCTGTGGTGGGCTGGGACGGTCTGTGGTGGGCTGGGACGGTCTGTGGTGGCCTGGGACGGGCTGTGGTGGCCTGGGACGGGCTGTGGTGGCCTGGGACAGGTTGTGGTGGGCTGGGACGGGCTGTGGTGGGCAAGGACGGGCTGTGGTGGGCTGTGGTGGGCTGGGACAGGCTGTGGTGGGCTGGGACGGGCTGTGGTGGGCTGGGACGGGCTGTGGCGGGCCGTTGTGGGCCGTTTTTGGCTGGGATGGGCCGTGGTGGGCTGGGACGGGCCGTGGTGGGCTGTGGTGGGTTCTGGTGAGCTTGAGACGGGTTGTGGTGGGATGGGACAGGCTCTGGTCGTCTGGAACGGGCTGTGGTGGGCTGGGACGGGCTGGGACAAGCTGTGGTGGGCTGGGACGGGCTGTGGTGGGCTCTGGTGGGCTGTGGTGGTCCGTGGTGGGCTGGGACGGGCCGTGGTGAACTATGGTGGGCTGTGGTGGTCCGTGGTGGGCTGGGACGGGCCGTGGTGGGCTGTGGTGGGCCGTGGTGGTCTGGGGCGGGCTGTGGTGGGCTGTGGTGTGTTCTGCTGAGCTTGAGACAGGCTGTGTTGGGCTGGGATGGGCTGAGACGAGTTCTGGTGGTCTGGAACGAGCTGGGACGGGCTGTGGTGGGCTGGGACGGGCTGTGGTGGGCTGGGACTGGCTGTGGTGGGCTGGGACTGGCTGTGGTGGGCGGGAACGGGCTGTGGTGGGCGGGGATGGGCTGTGGTGAGCTGGGATAAGCTGTGGTGGGCTGGGACGGTCTGTGGTGGGTGCGGACGGGCGGTGGTGGGCTGGGACGGGCTGTGGTGGGCTGGGATGGGCTGGGATGGGCTGGGACGGGCTGGGACGGGCTGTGGTGGGCTGGGACGGGCTGTGGTGTGCTGGGACGGGCTGTGGTGGGCTGGGACGGGCTGGGACGGGCTGGGACGGGCTGTGGTGGCCTGGGACTGGCTGTGGTGGGCTGGGACGGGCTGTGGTGGGCTGTGGTGGGTTGGGATGGGCCGTGGTGGGCCGTGGTGGGCCGGGACGGGCCGTGGTGGGCTGTAGTGCGCCGTGTTTAGCTGGGACGGGCCGTGGTGAACCGTGGTGTGCTGTGGTGGGCCATGGCGGGCCGTGGTTGGCCGTGGTGGGCCGGGACGGGCCATGGTTAGCCGTGGTGGGCTGAAACAGGCTGGGACTGGCTGTGGTGGTCTGGGACGGGCTGTGGTGGGCTGGGACGGGCTGTGGTGGGCTGGGACAGGCTGTGGTGGGCTGGGACGAGCTGTGGTGGGCTGGGACGGGCTCTGGTGGGCTGTGGTTGGCTGGGATGGGCTGTGGTGGGCTGTGGTTGAATGGGACAGACTGGGACGGGCTGTGGTGGGGTGGGACGGGCTGTGGTGGGCTGGGAAGGGCTGTGGTGGGCTGGGACAGGCTGGGACAGGCTGTGGTGGGCTGTGGTGGGATGGGACGGGCCGTGGTGGTCCCGGACGGGCTGTGGTGGGCCGTGGTGGGACGGGCCGGGCCGTGGTGGGCGGGGACAGGCCGTGGTGGGCCGTTCTGGGCCGTGGTGGGCCGTGATGTGCTGGAACGGGCTGTGGTGTGCCGGGACGGGCTGTGGTGGGCCAGGACGAGCTGTGGTGGGTCGGGACCGGCTGTGGTGTGCTGTGGTGGGTTCTGGTGAGCTGAGACGGGCTGCGGTGGGCCGGGACGGGCTGTGGTGGGTTGTGGTGAGCTGGGAAGGGCTGTGGTGGGGTGTGGTAAACTGGGACGGGCTTTGGTGGGCTGGGATGGTCGGTGGTGGGCTGTGTTGGGCCGGGACAAGCTGTGGTGGGCTGGGACTGGCTGTGGTGTGCTGTGGTGTGCTTGGACAGGCTGTGGTGGGCTGGGATGGGCTGTGGTGGGCTGTGGTGGGCTGTGGTCGTCTGCGACAGGCTGGGACGTGCTGTGGTGGGCTGAGACGTACTGTGGTGGGCTGTGGTGTGCTGTGGTGGGCTGGGACGGGCTGTGGTGGGCTGTGGAGGGCTGTTACAGGCCGTGGTGGGCTGTTGTGGGCTCTGGTAAGCTGGGACGGGCTCTGGCGGGCTGGGACGGTCTGTGATGAGCTGTGGTGGGCTGGGACGGGCTGTGGTGGGCTGGGAAGGGCTGTGGTGGGCTGGGACAGGCTGGTACGGGCTGGGACTGGCTGTGGTGGGCTGTGGTGGGCTGGGACGGGCCGTGGTGGGCTGGGACGGCCTGTGGTGGGCTGGGACAAGCTGTGGTGGGCTCTGGTGGGCTGGGACGGGCTGTGGTGGGCTGTGGTGGGCTGGGACGGGCTGTGGTGGGCTGGGACGGGCTGTGGTGGGCTGGGACAGGCTGGCACGGGCTGTGGTGGGCTGGTATTGGCTGGCACGGGCTGGGACGGGCCGTGGTGGGCTGGGACGGGCCGTGGTGGGCTGGGACGAGCCGTGGTAGGCTGGGACGGGCCGTGGTGGGCTGGGAAGGGCCGTGGTGGGCTGGGATGGGCTGTGGTGCGCTGGGACGAATTGTGGTGGGCTGGGACAGGATGTTGTGGTCCGGGTCGGGCTGTGGTGGGCTGGGACGAACTGTGGTGGGCTGGGACAGGCTGGGACAGGCTGGGACAGGCTGTGGTGGCCTGGGACATTCTATGGTGGGCTGTGGTGGGCTGTGGTGGGCTTGGACGGTCTGTGGTGGGCTGGGACATTTTGTGGTGGGCTGGGACGGGCTGTGGTGGGCTGGGACGGGCTGTGGTGGGCTGTGGTGGGCTGGGACGGGCTGTGGTGGGCTGGGACGGGCTGTGGTAAGCTGTAATGGGCTGCGGTGGACTGTGGTGGGCTGGGACGGGCTGTGGCGGGCCGTGGTGGGCTGTCGTGGGCCGTGGTGGGCTGTGGTGGGCTGGGACAGGCCGTGGTGGGCTGTGGTGGGCCGTGGTGGGCTGTGACGGGCCGTGGTGGGCTGTGGTGGGTTCTGGTGAGCTTGAGACGGGTTGTGGTGGGATGGGACGGGCTCTGGTGGTCTGGAACGGGCTGTGGTGGGCTGGGACGGGCTGGGACAAGCTGTGGTGGGCTGGAACGGGCTGTGGTTGGCTGTGGTGGGCTGTGGTGGGCTGGGACGGGTCATGGTGGGCTGGGACGGGTCATGGTGGGCTGGGACGGTTTGTGGTGGGCTGGGACGGTTTGTGGTTGGCTTGGACGGGCTGTGGTGGCCTGGGACGGGCTGTGGTGGGCTGGGACGGGCTGTGGTGGTCTGGAACAGGCTGTGGTGGGCTGTGGTGGGCTGGGACAAGCTGTGGTGGGCTGGAATGGACTGTGGTGGGCTGTGGTGGGCTGGGACGGGTTGTGGTGGGCTGGGACGGGCCGTGGTGGGCTGTGGTGGGCTGGGACAGGCCGTGGTGGGCTGGGACGAGACGTGGTGGGCTGTGGTGGGTTCTCGTGAGCTTGAGACGGGTTGTGGTGGGATGGGACGGGCTCTGGTGGTCTGGAACGGGCTGTGGTGGGCTGTGACGGGCTGGGAAAAGCTGTGGTGGGCTGGAACGGGCTGTGGTGGGCTGTGGTGGGCTGGGACGGGTCGTGGTGGGCTGGGATGGGCCGTGGTTAACTGTGGTGGGCTGTGACGGGCCATGGTGGGCTGGGACGGGCTGTGGTGGGCTGTGGTGGGTTCTGGTGAGCTTGAGACGGGCTGTGGTGGACTGGGAAGGGCAGTGGTGGGCGGGGACGGGCTCTGGTGGTCTTAAACGGTCTGTGGTGGGCTGGGACGGTCTGTGGTGGGCTGGGACGGTCTGTGGTGGGCTGGGACGGGCTGTGGTGGGCTGGGATGGGCTGGGACGGGCTGTGGTGGGCTGTGATGGGCTGTGGTGGGCTGTGGTGGGCTGGGACGGGCTGTGGTGGGCTGGGACGGGCTGTGGTAAGCTGTAATGGGCTGTGGTGGGCTGTGGTGGGCTGGGACGGGCTGTGGTGGGCTGGGACGGGCTGTGGTAAGCTGTAATGGGCTGTGGTGGGCTGTGGTGGGCTGGGACGGTCTGTGGTGGGCTGGGACGGGCTGTGGTGGGCTGGGATGGGCTGGGATGGGCTGGGACGGGCTGGGACGGGCTGGGACGGGCTGTGGTGGGCTGGGACGGGCTGTGGTGTGCTGGGACGGGCTGTGGTGGGCTGGGACGGGCTGGGACGGGCTGTGGTGGCCTGGGACTGGCTGTGGTGGGCTGGGACGGGCTGTGGTGGCCTGGGACTGGCTGTGGTGGGCTGGGACGGGCTGTGGTGGGCTGTGGTGGGTTGGGATGGGCTGTGGTGGGCCGTGGTGGGCTGGGATGGGCCGTGGTGAACTGTGGTGGGCCGTGGTGGGCTGGGACGGGTCGTGGTGGGCTGGGACGGGCTGTGGTGTGCTGGGACGGGCCGTGGTGGGCTGGGACGGGCTGTGGTGGGCGGGGACGGGCTGTGGTGGGTTGTCGTAGGTTCTGGTGAGCTTGAGACGGGCTGTGGTGGGCTGGGACGGGCTATGGTGGGCTGTGGTGGGCTGTGGAGGGCTGGGACGGGCTCTGGTGGTCTGGAACGGACTGTGGTGGGCGGGGACGGTCTGTGGTGGACTGGGACGGTCTGTGGTGGCCTGGGACTGGCTGTGGTGGCCTGGGACGGGTTGTGGAGGGCTGTGGTGGGTTGGGACGGGCTGTGGTGGGCCGTGGTGGACTGGGATGGGCCGTGGTGAACTGTGGTGGGCCGTGGTGGGCTGGGACGGGTCGTGGTGGGCTGGGACGGTCCGTGGTGGGCCGTGGTGGGCTGTGGTGGGCCGTGTTGGTCTGGGTCGGGCTGTGTTGAGCTGTGGTAAGCTGTGGTGGGCGGGGACGGGCTGTGGTGAGCTGTGGTAGGTTCTGGTGAGCTTGAAACGGGCTGTGGTGGGCTGTGACGGGCTGTGGTGGGCCGTGGTTGGCTGGGACGGGCTCTGGTGGTCTGGAACGGGCTGTGGTGGGCTGGGACGGGTTGTGGCAGGCTGGGACGGCTTGTGGCGGTCTGGGAAGGGCTGTGGTGGGCTGTGGTGGGCTGTGGCAGGCTGGGACGGGCTGTGGCGAGCTGGGACTAGCTGTGGCGGGCTGGAACGGGCTGTGGCGGGCTATGGCGGGTTGTGGCAGACCGTGGTGTACTGGGATGTGTTGTGGTAGCCTGGGATGGGCTGTGGTTCCTGTGACAGGCTGTGGTGGGCTGTGGTGGGCTATGGTGGGCTGTGGTGGGCTGGGACGGGCTGTGGTGGGCTGGGACCGGATGTGGTGGGCCGTGGTGGGCCGTGGTGAACTGTGGTGGGCTGTGGTAGGCCGTGGTGGGATGTGGTGGGCCGTGGTGGGCTGGGACGGGCCGTGGTGTGCTGTGGTGGGCCGTGGTGGTCTGGGACGGGCTGTGGTGGGCTGTGGTGGGTTCTGGTGAGCTTGAGGCGGGCTGTGGTGGGCTGTGATGGGCTGTGACGGGTTCTGGTGGTCTGGGACGGGCTGGGACGGGCTGTGGTGGGCGGGGACGGGCTGTGGTGGGCGGGGACGGGCTGTGGTGGGCTGGGACGGTCTGTGGTGGGCTGGGACGGGCTGTGGTGGGCTGGGACGGGCTGTGGTGGGCTGGGACGGGCTGGGACGGGCTGTGGTGTGCTGGGACGGGCTGGGATGGGCTGTGGTGGGCGGGGACGGGATGTGGTGGTCTGGAATGGACTGTGGTGGGCTGGGACATGCTGGGACAGGCTGGGACGGGCTGGGACGGGCTGTAGAGGGCTGGGACGGGCTGTGGTGGGCCGTGGCGGGCCGTGGTGGGCTTTTGTGGGCTGTGACGGGCGGTGGTGGGCTCTGGTGGGCTGTGGTGGGACTTGGCGGGCCGTGGTGGGCCGTGGTGGGCTGGGACGGGCTGTGGAGGGTTGTGGTAGGCTGAAATGAGCTGTGGTGGGCTGGGACGGACTGTGGTGGGCTGTGCTGGGCTGGGACGGGCTGTGGTGGGCTGGGACGGGCTGTGGTGGGCTGGGACGAGCTGTGGTGGGCTGGGACGGGCTGTGGTGTGCTGGGACGGGGTGGGATGGGCTGTGGTGGGCGGGGACGGGATGTGGTGGTCTGGAATGGACTGTGGTGGGCTGGGACATGCTGGGACGGGCTGTGGCGGGCTGGGACGGGCTGTGGTGGGCTGGGACGAGCTGTGGTGGGCTGGGATGGGCTGTGGTTTGCTGGGATCATGTGTGATGGGCTGGGACGGGCTGTGGTGGGCTGTAGTGGGCTGTGGTACGCTGGGACGTGCTGGGACGGGCTGGGACGGGCTGTGGTGTGCTGGGACGGGGTGGGATGGGCTGTGGTGGGCGGGGACGGGCTGTGGTGGTCTGGAATGGACTGTGGTGGGCTGGGACATGCTGGGACGGGCTGTGGCGGGCTGGGACGGGCTTTGGCTGGCTGTGGTGGGTTGTGGTGGGCTGGGATGGGCTGTGGTGGGCCGTGGCGGGCCGTGGTGGGCTGTAGTGGGCTGTGACGGGCGGTGGTGGGCTCTGGTGGGCTGTGGTGGGACTTGGCGGGCCGTGGTGGGCCGTGGTGGGCTGGGACGGGCTGTGGAGGGCTGTGGTAGGCTGAAATGAGCTGTGGTGGGCTGGGACGGACTGTGGTGGGCTGTGCTGGGCTGGGAAGGGCTGTGGTGGGCTGGGACGGGCTGTGGTGGGCTAGGACGAGCTGTGATGGGCTGGGATGGGCTGTGGTTTGCTGGGATCATGTGTGATGGGCTGGGACGAGCTGTGGTGGGCTGTAGTGGGCTGTGGTACGCTGGGACGGGCTGTGGTGGGCTGGGACAGGCTGTGGTGGGCTGTGGCAGGCTGTGGTGGCCTGGGACGGGCTCTGGAGGGCTGTGCTGGGCTGGGAAAAGCTTTGGCGGGTTTGGACAGCCTGTGGTGGGCTGGGACGGGCTGTGGTGGACTGTGGTGTGCTGGGACGGGCTGTGGTGAAGTGTGGTGGGCCGTGGTGGGGTGTGGTGGATCGTGGTGGGTCGTTTTGGGCCGGGATGGGAAGGGGTGGGCTGTGGTGGGCCGTGGTAGGCTGGGACGGGTCGTGGTGGGCTGGGACGGGCCGTGGTGAACTGTGGTGCGCTGTGATGGGCCGTGGTGGGCCGTGGTGGGCTGGGACGGGCTGTGGTGGGCTGTGGTGGGTTCTGGTGAGCTTGAGACGGGCTGTGGTGGACTGGGAAGGGCAGTGGTGGGCGGGGACGGGTTCTGGTGGTCTGGAACGGTCTGTGGTGGGCTGGGACGGTCTGTGGTGGGCTGGGACGGTCTGTGGTGGCCTGGGACGGGCTGTGGTGGCCTGGGACGGGCTGTGGTGGCCTGGGACAGGTTGTGGTGGGCTGGGACGGGCTGTGGTGGGCAAGGACGGGCTGTGGTGGGCTGTGGTGGGCTGGGACAGGCTGTGGTGGGCTGGGACGGGCTGTGGTGGGCTGGGACGGGCTGTGGCGGGCCGTTGTGGGCCGTTTTTGGCTGGGATGGGCCGTGGTGGGCTGGGACGGGCCGTGGTGGGCTGTGGTGGGTTCTGGTGAGCTTGAGACGGGTTGTGGTGGGATGGGACAGGCTCTGGTCGTCTGGAACGGGCTGTGGTGGGCTGGGACGGGCTGGGACAAGCTGTGGTGGGCTGGGACGGGCTGTGGTGGGCTCTGGTGGGCTGTGGTGGTCCGTGGTGGGCTGGGACGGGCCGTGGTGAACTATGGTGGGCTGTGGTGGTCCGTGGTGGGCTGGGACGGGCCGTGGTGGGCTGTGGTGGGCCGTGGTGGTCTGGGGCGGGCTGTTGTGGGCTGTGGTGTGTTCTGCTGAGCTTGAGACAGGCTGTGTTGGGCTGGGATGGGCTGAGACGAGTTCTGGTGGTCTGGAACGAGCGGGGACGGGCTGTGGTGGGCTGGGACGGGCTGTGGTGGGCTGGGACTGGCTGTGGTGGGCTGGGACTGGCTGTGGTGGGCGGGAACGGGCTGTGGTGGGCGGGGATGGGCTGTGGTGAGCTGGGATAAGCTGTGGTGGGCTGGGACGGTCTGTGGTGGGTGCGGACGGGCGGTGGTGGGCTGGGACGGGCTGTGGTGGGCTGGGATGGGCTGGGATGGGATGGGACGGGCTGGGACGGGCTGGGACGGGCTGTGGTGGGCTGGGACGGGCTGTGGTGTGCTGGGACGGGCTGTGGTGGGCTGGGACGGGCTGGGACGGGCCGGGACGGGCTGTGGTGGCCTGGGACTGGCTGTGGTGGGCTGGGACGGGCTGTGGTGGGCTGTGGTGGGTTGGGATGGGCCGTGGTGGGCCGTGGTGGGCTGGGACGGGCCGTGGTAGGCTGGGACGGGCTATGGTGGACTGGGACGGGCTGTTTCTTGATGTTGTGGGCTGGTACGGGCTGGGATGGACGGTGACGGGCTGTAGTGGGCTGGAACGGGCTGCGGTGGGCTGGGACGGGCTGCGGTGGTCTGGGACGGGCTGTGGTGGGCTGGGACGGGCTAGGACGGGCTGTGGTGGGCTGCGACGGGCTGTGGTGGGCTGGGACTGACAGGGACGGGCTGTAGTGGACTGGGACGGGCTGTGGTGGGCTGGGACGAGCTGGGGTGGGCCGTGGTGGGCCGGGACGGGCCGTGGTGGGCTGTAGTGCGCCGTGTTTAGCTGGGACGGGCCGTGGTGAACCGTGGTGTGCTGTGGTGGGCCATGGCGGGCCGTGGTTGGCCGTGGTGGGCCGGGACGGGCCATGGTTAGCCGTGGTGGGCTGAAACAGGCTGGGACTGGCTGTGGTGGTCTGGGACGGGCTGTGGTGGGCTGGGACGGGCTGTGGTGGGCTGGGACAGGCTGTGGTGGGCTGGGACGAGCTGTGGTGGGCTGGGACGGGCTCTGGTGGGCTGTGGTTGGCTGGGATGGGCTGTGGTGGGCTGTGGTTGAATGGGACAGACTGGGACGGGCTGTGGTGGGGTGGGACGGGCTGTGGTGGGCTGGGAAGGGCTGTGGTGGCTGGGACAGGCTGGGACAGGCTGTGGTGGGCTGTGGTGGGATGGGACGGGCCGTGGTGGTCCCGGACGGGCTGTGGTGGGCCGTGGTGGGACGGGCCGGGCCGTGGTGGGCGGGGACAGGCCGTGGTGGGCCGTTCTGGGCCGTGGTGGGCCGTGATGTGCTGGAACGGGCTGTGGTGTGCCGGGACGGGCTGTGGTGGGCCGGGACGAGCTGTGGTGGGTCGGGACCGGCTGTGGTGTGCTGTGGTGGGTTCTGGTGAGCTGAGACGGGCTGCGGTGGGCCGGGACGGGCTGTGGTGGGTTGTGGTGAGCTGGGAAGGGCTGTGGTGGGGTGTGCTAAACTGGGACGGGCTTTGGTGGGCTGGGATGGTCGGTGGTGGGCTGTGTTGGGCCGGGACAAGCTGTGGTGGGCTGGGACTGGCTGTGGTGTGCTGTGGTGTGCTTGGACAGGCTGTGGTGGGCTGGGATGGGCTGTGGTGGGCTGTGGTGTGCTGTGGTCGTCTGCGACAGGCTGCGACGTGCTGTGGTGGGCTGAGACGTACTGTGGTGGGCTGTGGTGTGCTGTGGTGGGCTGGGACGGGCTGTGGTGGGCTGTGGAGGGCTGTTACAGGCCGTGGTGGGCTGTTGTGGGCTCTGGTAAGCTGGGACGGGCTCTGGCGGGCTGGGACGGTCTGTGATGAGCTGTGGTGGGCTGGGACGGGCTGTGGTGGGCTGGGAAGGGCTGTGGTGGGCTGGGACAGGCTGGTACGGGCTGGGACTGGCTGTGGTGGGCTGTGGTGGGCTGGGACGGGCCGTGGTGGGCTGGGACGGCCTGTGGTGGGCTGGGACAAGCTGTGGTGGGCTCTGGTGGGCTGGGACGGGCTGTGGTGGGCTGTGGTGGGCTGGGACGGGCTGTGGTGGGCTGGGACGGGCTGTGGTGGGCTGGGACAGGCTGGCACGGGCTGTGGTGGGCTGGTATTGGCTGGCACGGGCTGGGACGGGCCGTGGTGGGCTGGGACGGGCCGTGGTGGGCTGGGACGGGCCGTGGTAGGCTGGGACGGGCCGTGGTGGGCTGGGAAGGGCCGTGGTGGGCTGGGATGGGCTGTGGTGCGCTGGGACGAATTGTGGTGGGCTGGGACAGGATGTTGTGGTCCGGGTCGGGCTGTGGTGGGCTGGGACGAACTGTGGTGGGCTGGGACAGGCTGGGACAGGCTGGGACAGGCTGTGGTGGCCTGGGACATTCTATGGTGGGCTGTGGTGGGCTGTGGTGGGCTTGGACGGTCTGTGGTGGGCTGGGACATTCTGTGGTGGGCTGGGACGGGCTGTGGTGGGCTGGGACGGGCTGTGGTGGGCTGTGGTGGGCTGGGACGGGCTGTGGTGGGCTGGGACGGGCTGTGGTAAGCTGTAATGGGCTGCGGTGGACTGTGGTGGGCTGGGACGGGCTGTGGCGGGCCGTGGTGGGCTGTCGTGGGCCGTGGTGGGCTGTGGTGGGCTGGGACAGGCCGTGGTGGGCTGTGGTGGGCCGTGGTGGGCTGTGACGGGCCGTGGTGGGCTGTGGTGGGTTCTGGTGAGCTTGAGACGGGTTGTGGTGGGATGGGACGGGCTCTGGTGGTCTGGAACGGGCTGTGGTGGGCTGGGACGGGCTGGGACAAGCTGTGGTGGGCTGGAACGGGCTGTGGTTGGCTGTGGTGGGCTGTGGTGGGCTGGGACGGGTCATGGTGGGCTGGGACGGGTCATGGTGGGCTGGGACGGTTTGTGGTGGGCTGGGACGGTTTGTGGTTGGCTTGGACGGGCTGTGGTGGCCTGGGACGGGCTGTGGTGGGCTGGGACGGGCTGTGGTGGTCTGGAACAGGCTGTGGTGGGCTGTGGTGGGCTGGGACAAGCTGTGGTGGGCTGGAATGGACTGTGGTGGGCTGTGGTGGGCTGGGACGGGTTGTGGTGGGCTGGGACGGGCCGTGGTGGGCTGTGGTGGGCTGGGACAGGCCGTGGTGGGCTGGGACGAGACGTGGTGGGCTGTGGTGGGTTCTCGTGAGCTTGAGACGGGTTGTGGTGGGATGGGACGGGCTCTGGTGGTCTGGAACGGGCTGTGGTGGGCTGTGACGGGCTGGGAAAAGCTGTGGTGGGCTGGAACGGGCTGTGGTGGGCTGTGGTGGGCTGGGACGGGTCGTGGTGGGCTGGGATGGGCCGTGGTTAACTGTGGTGGGCTGTGACGGGCCATGGTGGGCTGGGACGGGCTGTGGTGGGCTGTGGTGGGTTCTGGTGAGCTTGAGACGGGCTGTGGTGGACTGGGAAGGGCAGTGGTGGGTGGGGACGGGCTCTGGTGGTCTTAAACGGTCTGTGGTGGGCTGGGACGGTCTGTGGTGGGCTGGGACGGGCTGTGGTGGGCTGGGATGGGCTGGGATGGGCTGTGGTGGGCTGGGACGGGCTGGGACGGGCTGTGGTGTGCTGGGACGGGCTGTGGTGTGCTGGGACGGGCTGTGGTGGGCTGGGACGGGCTGGGACGGGCTGGGACGGGCTGTGGTGGCCTGGGACTGGCTGTGGTGGGCTGGGACGGGCTGTGGTGGCCTGGGACTGGCTGTGGTGGGCTGGGACGGGCTGTGGTGGGCTGTGGTGGGTTGGGATGGGCTGTGGTGGGCCGTGGTGGGCTGGGATGGGCCGTGGTGAACTGTGGTGGGCCGTGGTGGGCTGGGACGGGTCGTGGTGGGCTGGGACGGGCTGTGGTGTGCTGGGACGGGCCGTGGTGTGCTGGGACGGGCTGTGGTGGGCGGGGACGGGCTGTGGTGGGTTGTCGTAGGTTCTTGTGAGCTTGAGACGGGCTGTGGTGGGCTGGGACGGGCTATGGTGGGCTGTGGTGGGCTGTGGAGGGCTGGGACGGGCTCTGGTGGTCTGGAACGGACTGTGGTGGGCTGGGACGGGCTGTGGTGTGCTGGGACGGGCCGTGGTGGGCTGGGACGGGCTGTGGTGGGCGGGGACGGGCTGTGGTGGGTTGTCGTAGGTTCTGGTGAGCTTGAGACGGGCTGTGGTGGGCTGGGACGGGCTATGGTGGGCTGTGGTGGGCTGTGGAGGGCTGGGACGGGCTCTGGTGGTCTGGAACGGACTGTGGTGGGCGGGGACGGTCTGTGGTGGACTGGGACGGTCTGTGGTGGCCTGGGACTGGCTGTGGTGGCCTGGGACGGGTTGTGGAGGGCTGTGGTGGGTTGGGACGGGCTGTGGTGGGCCGTGGTGGACTGGGATGGGCCGTGGTGAACTGTGGTGGGCCGTGGTGGGCTGGGACGGGTCGTGGTGGGCTGGGACGGTCCGTGGTGGGCCGTGGTGGGCTGTGGTGGGCCGTGTTGGGCTGGGTCGGGCTGTGTTGAGCTGTGGTAAGCTGTGGTGGGTGGGGACGGGCTGTGGTGAGCTGTGGTAGGTTCTGGTGAGCTTGAAACGGGCTGTGGTGGGCTGTGACGGGCTGTGGTGGGCTGTGGTGGGCTGGGACGGGCTGTGGTGGGCTGGGACGGGCTGTGGTGGGCTGGGACGGGCTGTGGTGGGCTGTGGTGGGCTGGGACGGGCTGTGGTGGGCTGGGACGGGCTGTGGTAAGCTGTAATGGGCTGCGGTGGACTGTGGTGGGCTGGGACGGGCTGTGGCGGGCCGTGGTGGGCTGTCGTGGGCCGTGGTGGGCTGTGGTGGGCTGGGACAGGCCGTGGTGGGCTGTGGTGGGCCGTGGTGGGCTGTGACGGGCCGTGGTGGGCTGTGGTGGGTTCTGGTGAGCTTGAGACGGGTTGTGGTGGGATGGGACGGGCTCTGGTGGTCTGGAACGGGCTGTGGTGGGCTGGGACGGGCTGGGACAAGCTGTGGTGGGCTGGAACGGGCTGTGGTTGGCTGTGGTGGGCTGTGGTGGGCTGGGACGGGTCATGGTGGGCTGGGACGGGTCATGGTGGGCTGGGACGGTTTGTGGTGGGCTGGGACGGTTTGTGGTTGGCTTGGACGGGCTGTGGTGGCCTGGGACGGGCTGTGGTGGGCTGGGACGGGCTGTGGTGGTCTGGAACAGGCTGTGGTGGGCTGTGGTGGGCTGGGACAAGCTGTGGTGGGCTGGAATGGACTGTGGTGGGCTGTGGTGGGCTGGGACGGGTTGTGGTGGGCTGGGACGGGCCGTGGTGGGCTGTGGTGGGCTGGGACAGGCCGTGGTGGGCTGGGACGAGACGTGGTGGGCTGTGGTGGGTTCTCGTGAGCTTGAGACGGGTTGTGGTGGGATGGGACGGGCTCTGGTGGTCTGGAACGGGCTGTGGTGGGCTGTGACGGGCTGGGAAAAGCTGTGGTGGGCTGGAACGGGCTGTGGTGGGCTGTGGTGGGCTGGGACGGGTCGTGGTGGGCTGGGATGGGCCGTGGTTAACTGTGGTGGGCTGTGACGGGCCATGGTGGGCTGGGACGGGCTGTGGTGGGCTGTGGTGGGTTCTGGTGAGCTTGAGACGGGCTGTGGTGGACTGGGAAGGGCAGTGGTGGGCGGGGACGGGCTCTGGTGGTCTTAAACGGTCTGTGGTGGGCTGGGACGGTCTGTGGTGGGCTGGGACGGGCTGTGGTGGGCTGGGATGGGCTGGGATGGGCTGTGGTGGGCTGGGACGGGCTGGGACGGGCTGTGGTGTGCTGGGACGGGCTGTGGTGTGCTGGGACGGGCTGTGGTGGGCTGGGACGGGCTGGGACGGGCTGGGACGGGCTGTGGTGTGCTGGGACGGGCTGTGGTGGCCTGGGACTGGCTGTGGTGGGCTGGGACGGGCTGTGGTGGGCTGTGGTGGGTTGGGATGGGCTGTGGTGGGCCGTGGTGGGCTGGGATGGGCCGTGGTGAACTGTGGTGGGCCGTGGTGGGCTGGGACGGGTCGTGGTGGGCTGGGACGGGCTGTGGTGTGCTGGGACGGGCCGTGGTGTGCTGGGACGGGCTGTGGTGGGCGGGGACGGGCTGTGGTGGGTTGTCGTAGGTTCTGGTGAGCTTGAGACGGGCTGTGGTGGGCTGGGACGGGCTATGGTGGGCTGTGGTGGGCTGTGGAGGGCTGGGACGGGCTCTGGTGGTCTGGAACGGACTGTGGTGGGCTGGGACGGTCTGTGGTGGACTGGGACGGGCCGTGGTGGGCTGGGACGGGCTGTGGTGGGCGGGGACGGGCTGTGGTGGGTTGTCGTAGGTTCTGGTGAGCTTGAGACGGGCTGTGGTGGGCTGGGACGGGCTATGGTGGGCTGTGGTGGGCTGTGGAGGGCTGGGACGGGCTCTGGTGGTCTGGAACGGACTGTGGTGGGCGGGGACGGTCTGTGGTGGACTGGGACGGTCTGTGGTGGCCTGGGACTGGCTGTGGTGGCCTGGGACGGGTTGTGGAGGGCTGTGGTGGGTTGGGACGGGCTGTGGTGGGCCGTGGTGGACTGGGATGGGCCGTGGTGAACTGTGGTGGGCCGTGGTGGGCTGGGACGGGTCGTGGTGGGCTGGGACGGTCCGTGGTGGGCCGTGGTGGGCTGTGGTGGGCCGTGTTGGGCTGGGTCGGGCTGTGTTGAGCTGTGGTAAGCTGTGGTGGGTGGGGACGGGCTGTGGTGAGCTGTGGTAGGTTCTGGTGAGCTTGAAACGGGCTGTGGTGGGCTGTGACGGGCTGTGGTGGGCCGTGGTTGGCTGGGACGGGCTCTGGTGGTCTGGAACGGGCTGTGGTGGGCTGGGACGGGTTGTGGCAGGCTGGGACGGCTTGTGGCGGTCTGGGAAGGGCTGTGGTGGGCTGTGGTGGGCTGTGGCAGGCTGGGACGGGCTGTGGCGAGCTGGGACTAGCTGTGGCGGGCTGGAACGGGCTGTGGCGGGCTATGGCGGGTTGTGGCAGACCGTGGTGTACTGGGATGTGTTGTGGTAGCCTGGGATGGGCTGTGGTTCCTGTGACAGGCTGTGGTGGGCTGTGGTGGGCTATGGTGGGCTGTGGTGGGCTGGGACGGGCTGTGGTGGGCTGGGACCGGATGTGGTGGGCCGTGGTGGGCCGTGGTGAACTGTGGTGGGCTGTGGTAGGCCGTGGTGGGATGTGGTGGGCCGTGGTGGGCTGGGACGGGCCGTGGTGTGCTGTGGTGGGCCGTGGTGGTCTGGGACGGGCTGTGGTGGGCTGTGGTGGGTTCTGGTGAGCTTGAGGCGGGCTGTGGTGGGCTGTGACGGGCTGTGACGGGTTCTGGTGGTCTGGGACGGGCTGGGACGGGCTGTGGTGGGCGGGGACGGGCTGTGGTGGGCGGGGACGGGCTGTGGTGGGCTGGGACGGTCTGTGGTGGGCTGGGACGGGCTGTGGTGGGCTGGGACGGGCTGTGGTGGGCTGGGACGGGCTGGGACGGGCTGTGGTGTGCTGGGACGGGCTGGGATGGGCTGTGGTGGGCGGGGACGGGATGTGGTGGTCTGGAATGGACTGTGGTGGGCTGGGACATGCTGGGACAGGCTGGGACGGGCTGGGACGGGCTGTAGAGGGCTGGGACGGGCTGTGGTGGGCCGTGGCGGGCCGTGGTGGGCTTTTGTGGGCTGTGACGGGCGGTGGTGGGCTCTGGTGGGCTGTGGTGGGACTTGGCGGGCCGTGGTGGGCCGTGGTGGGCTGGGACGGGCTGTGGAGGGTTGTGGTAGGCTGAAATGAGCTGTGGTGGGCTGGGACGGACTGTGGTGGGCTGTGCTGGGCTGGGACGGGCTGTGGTGGGCTGGGACGGGCTGTGGTGGGCTGGGACGAGCTGTGGTGGGCTGGGACGGGCTGTGGTGTGCTGGGACGGGGTGGGATGGGCTGTGGTGGGCGGGGACGGGATGTGGTGGTCTGGAATGGACTGTGGTGGGCTGGGACATGCTGGGACGGGCTGTGGCGGGCTGGGACGGGCTGTGGTGGGCTGGGACGAGCTGTGGTGGGCTGGGATGGGCTGTGGTTTGCTGGGATCATGTGTGATGGGCTGGGACGGGCTGTGGTGGGCTGTAGTGGGCTGTGGTACGCTGGGACGTGCTGGGACGGGCTGTGGTGTGCTGGGACGGGGTGGGATGGGCTGTGGTGTGCGGGGACGGGCTGTGGTGGTCTGGAATGGACTGTGGTGGGCTGGGACATGCTGGGACGGGCTGTGGCGGGCTGGGACGGGCTTTGGCTGGCTGTGGTGGGTTGTGGTGGGCTGGGATGGGCTGTGGTGGGCCGTGGCGGGCCGTGGTGGGCTGTAGTGGGCTGTGACGGGCGGTGGTGGGCTCTGGTGGGCTGTGGTGGGACTTGGCGGGCCGTGGTGGGCCGTGGTGGGCTGGGACGGGCTGTGGAGGGCTGTGGTAGGCTGAAATGAGCTGTGGTGGGCTGGGACGGACTGTGGTGGGCTGTGCTGGGCTGGGAAGGGCTGTGGTGGGCTGGGACGGGCTGTGGTGGGCTAGGACGAGCTGTGATGGGCTGGGATGGGCTGTGGTTTGCTGGGATCATGTGTGATGGGCTGGGACGAGCTGTGGTGGGCTGTAGTGGGCTGTGGTACGCTGGGACGGGCTGTGGTGGGCTGGGACAGGCTGTGGTGGGCTGTGGCAGGCTGTGGTGGCCTGGGACGGGCTCTGGAGGGCTGTGCTGGGCTGGGAAAAGCTTTGGCGGGTTTGGACAGCCTGTGGTGGGCTGGGACGGGCTGTGGTGGACTGTGGTGTGCTGGGACGGGCTGTGGTGAAGTGTGGTGGGCCGTGGTGGGGTGTGGTGGATCGTGGTGGGTCGTTTTGGGCCGGGATGGGAAGGGGTGGGCTGTGGTGGGCCGTGGTAGGCTGGGACGGGTCGTGGTGGGCTGGGACGGGCCGTGGTGAACTGTGGTGCGCTGTGATGGGCCGTGGTGGGCCGTGGTGGGCTGGGACGGGCTGTGGTGGGCTGTGGTGGGTTCTGGTGAGCTTGAGACGGGCTGTGGTGGACTGGGAAGGGCAGTGGTGGGCGGGGACGGGTTCTGGTGGTCTGGAACGGTCTGTGGTGGGCTGGGACGGTCTGTGGTGGGCTGGGACGGTCTGTGGTGGCCTGGGACGGGCTGTGGTGGCCTGGGACGGGCTGTGGTGGCCTGGGACAGGTTGTGGTGGGCTGGGACGGGCTGTGGTGGGCAAGGACGGGCTGTGGTGGGCTGGGACGGGCTGTGGCGGGCCGTTGTGGGCCGTTTTTGGCTGGGATGGGCCGTGGTGGGCTGGGACGGGCCGTGGTGGGCTGTGGTGGGTTCTGGTGAGCTTGAGACGGGTTGTGGTGGGATGGGACAGGCTCTGGTCGTCTGGAACGGGCTGTGGTGGGCTGGGACGGGCTGGGACAAGCTGTGGTGGGCTGGGACGGGCTGTGGTGGGCTCTGGTGGGCTGTGGTGGTCCGTGGTGGGCTGGGACGGGCCGTGGTGAACTATGGTGGGCTGTGGTGGTCCGTGGTGGGCTGGGACGGGCCGTGGTGGGCTGTGGTGGGCCGTGGTGGTCTGGGGCGGGCTGTGGTGGGCTGTGGTGTGTTCTGCTGAGCTTGAGACAGGCTGTGTTGGGCTGGGATGGGCTGAGACGAGTTCTGGTGGTCTGGAACGAGCTGGGACGGGCTGTGGTGGGCTGGGACGGGCTGTGGTGGGCTGTGGTGGGTTCTGGTGAGCTTGAGACGGGTTGTGGTGGGATGGGACGGGCTCTGGTGGTCTGGAACGGGCTGTGGTGGGCTGGGACGGGCTGGGACAAGCTGTGGTGGGCTGTGGTGGGCTGGGACGGGTCATGGTGGGCTGGGACGGGTCATGGTGGGCTGGGACGGTTTGTGGTGGGCTGGGACGGTTTGTGGTTGGCTTGGACGGGCTGTGGTGGCCTGGGACGGGCTGTGGTGGGCTGGGACGGGCTGTGGTTGGCTGTGGTGGGCTGTGGTGGGCTGGGACGGGTCATGGTGGGCTGGGACGGGTCATGGTGGGCTGGGACGGTTTGTGGTGGGCTGGGACGGTTTGTGGTTGGCTTGGACGGGCTGTGGTGGCCTGGGACGGGCTGTGGTGGGCTGGGACGGGCTGTGGTGGTCTGGAACAGGCTGTGGTGGGCTGTGGTGGGCTGGGACAAGCTGTGGTGGGCTGGAATGGACTGTGGTGGGCTGTGGTGGGCTGGGACGGGTTGTGGTGGGCTGGGACGGGCCGTGGTGGGCTGTGGTGGGCTGGGACAGGCCGTGGTGGGCTGGGACGAGACGTGGTGGGCTGTGGTGGGTTCTCGTGAGCTTGAGACGGGTTGTGGTGGGATGGGACGGGCTCTGGTGGTCTGGAACGGGCTGTGGTGGGCTGTGACGGGCTGGGACGGTCTGTGGTGGGCTGGAACGGGCTGTGGTGGGCTGTGGTGGGCTGGGACGGGTCGTGGTGGGCTGGGACGGGCTGTGGCGGGCCGTGGTGGGCTGTCGTGGGCCGTGGTGGGCTGTGGTGGGCTGGGACAGGCCGTGGTGGGCTGTGGTGGGCCGTGGTGGGCTGTGACGGGCCGTGGTGGGCTGTGGTGGGTTCTGGTGAGCTTGAGACGGGTTGTGGTGGGATGGGACGGGCTCTGGTGGTCTGGAACGGGCTGTGGTGGGCTGGGACGGGCTGGGACAAGCTGTGGTGGGCTGGAACGGGCTGTGGTTGGCTGTGGTGGGCTGTGGTGGGCTGGGACGGGTCATGGTGGGCTGGGACGGGTCATGGTGGGCTGGGACGGTTTGTGGTGGGCTGGGACGGTTTGTGGTTGGCTTGGACGGGCTGTGGTGGCCTGGGACGGGCTGTGGTGGGCTGGGACGGGCTGTGGTGGTCTGGAACAGGCTGTGGTGGGCTGTGGTGGGCTGGGACAAGCTGTGGTGGGCTGGAATGGACTGTGGTGGGCTGTGGTGGGCTGGGACGGGTTGTGGTGGGCTGGGACGGGCCGTGGTGGGCTGTGGTGGGCTGGGACAGGCCGTGGTGGGCTGGGACGAGACGTGGTGGGCTGTGGTGGGTTCTCGTGAGCTTGAGACGGGTTGTGGTGGGATGGGACGGGCTCTGGTGGTCTGGAACGGGCTGTGGTGGGCTGTGACGGGCTGGGAAAAGCTGTGGTGGGCTGGAACGGGCTGTGGTGGGCTGTGGTGGGCTGGGACGGGTCGTGGTGGGCTGGGATGGGGCCGTGGTTAACTGTGGTGGGCTGTGACGGGCCATGGTGGGCTGGGACGGGCTGTGGTGGGCTGTGGTGGGTTCTGGTGAGCTTGAGACGGGCTGTGGTGGACTGGGAAGGGCAGTGGTGGGCGGGGACGGGCTCTGGTGGTCTTAAACGGTCTGTGGTGGGCTGGGACGGTCTGTGGTGGGCTGGGACGGGCTGTGGTGGGCTGGGATGGGCTGGGATGGGCTGTGGTGGGCTGGGACGGGCTGGGACGGGCTGTGGTGTGCTGGGACGGGCTGTGGTGTGCTGGGACGGGCTGTGGTGGGCTGGGACGGGCTGGGACGGGCTGGGACGGGCTGTGGTGGCCTGGGACTGGCTGTGGTGGGCTGGGACGGGCTGTGGTGGCCTGGGACTGGCTGTGGTGGGCTGGGACGGGCTGTGGTGGGCTGTGGTGGGTTGGGATGGGCTGTGGTGGGCCGTGGTGGGCTGGGATGGGTCGTGGTGAACTGTGGTGGGCCGTGGTGGGCTGGGACGGGTCGTGGTGGGCTGGGACGGGCTGTGGTGTGCTGGGACGGGCCGTGGTGTGCTGGGACGGGCTGTGGTGGGCGGGGACGGGCGGTGGTGGGTTGTCGTAGGTTCTGGTGAGCTTGAGACGGGCTGTGGTGGGCTGGGACGGGCTATGGTGGGCTGTGGTGGGCTGTGGAGGGCTGGGACGGGCTCTGGTGGTCTGGAACGGACTGTGGTGGGCTGGGACGGGCTGTGGTGTGCTGGGACGGGCCGTGGTGGGCTGGGACGGGCTGTGGTGGGCGGGGACGGGCTGTGGTGGGTTGTCGTAGGTTCTGGTGAGCTTGAGACGGGCTGTGGTGGGCTGGGACGGGCTATGGTGGGCTGTGGTGGGCTGTGGAGGGCTGGGACGGGCTCTGGTGGTCTGGAACGGACTGTGGTGGGCGGGGACGGTCTGTGGTGGACTGGGACGGTCTGTGGTGGCCTGGGACTGGCTGTGGTGGCCTGGGACGGGTTGTGGAGGGCTGTGGTGGGTTGGGACGGGCTGTGGTGGGCCGTGGTGGACTGGGATGGGCCGTGGTGAACTGTGGTGGGCCGTGGTGGGCTGGGACGGGTCGTGGTGGGCTGGGACGGTCCGTGGTGGGCCGTGGTGGGCTGTGGTGGGCCGTGTTGGGCTGGGTCGGGCTGTGTTGAGCTGTGGTAAGCTGTGGTGGGTGGGGACGGGCTGTGGTGAGCTGTGGTAGGTTCTGGTGAGCTTGAAACGGGCTGTGGTGGGCTGTGACGGGCTGTGGTGGGCCGTGGTTGGCTGGGACGGGCTCTGGTGGTCTGGAACGGGCTGTGGTGGGCTGGGACGGGTTGTGGCAGGCTGGGACGGCTTGTGGCGGTCTGGGAAGGGCTGTGGTGGGCTGTGGTGGGCTGTGGCAGGCTGGGACGGGCTGTGGCGAGCTGGGACTAGCTGTGGCGGGCTGGAACGGGCTGTGGCGGGCTATGGCGGGTTGTGGCAGACCGTGGTGTACTGGGATGTGTTGTGGTAGCCTGGGATGGGCTGTGGTTCCTGTGACAGGCTGTGGTGGGCTGTGGTGGGCTATGGTGGGCTGTGGTGGGCTGGGACGGGCTGTGGTGGGCTGGGACCGGATGTGGTGGGCCGTGGTGAACTGTGGTGGGCTGTGGTAGGCCGTGGTGGGATGTGGTGGGCCGTGGTGGGCTGGGACGGGCCGTGGTGTGCTGTGGTGGGCCGTGGTGGTCTGGGACGGGCTGTGGTGGGCTGTGGTGGGTTCTGGTGAGCTTGAGGCGGGCTGTGGTGGGCTGTGGTGGGCTGTGACGGGCTGTGACGGGTTCTGGTGGTCTGGGACGGGCTGGGACGGGCTGTGGTGGGCGGGGACGGGCTGTGGTGGGCGGGGACGGGCTGTGGTGGGCTGGGACGGTCTGTGGTGGGCTGGGACGGGCTGTGGTGGGCTGGGACGGGCTGTGGTGGGCTGGGACGGGCTGGGACGGGCTGTGGTGTGCTGGGACGGGCTGGGATGGGCTGTGGTGGGCGGGGACGGGATGTGGTGGTCTGGAATGGACTGTGGTGGGCTGGGACATGCTGGGACAGGCTGGGACGGGCTGGGACGGGCTGTAGAGGGCTGGGACGGGCTGTGGTGGGCCGTGGCGGGCCGTGGTGGGCTTTTGTGGGCTGTGACGGGCGGTGGTGGGCTCTGGTGGGCTGTGGTGGGACTTGGCGGGCCGTGGTGGGCCGTGGTGGGCTGGGACGGGCTGTGGAGGGTTGTGGTAGGCTGAAATGAGCTGTGGTGGGCTGGGACGGACTGTGGTGGGCTGTGCTGGGCTGGGACGGGCTGTGGTGGGCTGGGACGGGCTGTGGTGGGCTGGGACGAGCTGTGGTGGGCTGGGACGGGCTGTGGTGTGCTGGGACGGGGTGGGATGGGCTGTGGTGGGCGGGGACGGGATGTGGTGGTCTGGAATGGACTGTGGTGGGCTGGGACATGCTGGGACGGGCTGTGGCGGGCTGGGACGGGCTGTGGTGGGCTGGGACGAGCTGTGGTGGGCTGGGATGGGCTGTGGTTTGCTGGGATCATGTGTGATGGGCTGGGACGGGCTGTGGTGGGCTGTAGTGGGCTGTGGTACGCTGGGACGTGCTGGGACGGGCTGGGACGGGCTGTGGTGTGCTGGGACGGGGTGGGATGGGCTGTGGTGGGCGGGGACGGGCTGTGGTGGGCTGGGATGGGCTGGGATGGGATGGGACGGGCTGGGACGGGCTGGGACGGGCTGTGGTGGGCTGGGACGGGCTGTGGTGTGCTGGGACGGGCTGTGGTGGGCTGGGACGGGCTGGGACGGGCTGGGACGGGCTGTGGTGGCCTGAAACTGGCTGTGGTGGGCTGGGACGGGCTGTGGTGGGCTGTGGTGGGTTGGGATGGGCCGTGGTGGGCCGTGGTGGGCTGGGACGGGCCGTGGCAGGCTGGGACGGGCTATGGTGGACTGGGACGGGCTGTTTCTTGATGTTGTGGGCTGGTACGGGCTGGGATGGACGGTGACGGGCTGTAGTGGGCTGGAACGGGCTGCGGTGGGCTGGGACGGGCTGCGGTGGTCTGGGACGGGCTGTGGTGGGCTGGGACGGGCTAGGACGGGCTGTGGTGGGCTGCGACGGGCTGTGGTGGGCTGGGACTGACAGGGACGGGCTGTAGTGGACTGGGACGGGCTGTGGTGGGCTGGGACGAGCTGGGGTGGGCCGTGGTGGGCCGGGACGGGCCGTGGTGGGCTGTAGTGCGCCGTGTTTAGCTGGGACGGGCCGTGGTGAACCGTGGTGTGCTGTGGTGGGCCATGGCGGGCCGTGGTTGGCCGTGGTGGGCCGGGACGGGCCATGGTTAGCCGTGGTGGGCTGAAACAGGCTGGGACTGGCTGTGGTGGTCTGGGACGGGCTGTGGTGGGCTAGGACGGGCTGTGGTGGGCTGGGACAGGCTGTGGTGGGCTGGGACGAGCTGTGGTGGGCTGGGACGGGCTCTGGTGGGCTGTGGTTGGCTGGGATGGGCTGTGGTGGGCTGTGGTTGAATGGGACAGACTGGGACGGGCTGTGGTGGGGTGGGACGGGCTGTGGTGGGCTGGGAAGGGCTGTGGTGGCTGGGACAGGCTGGGACAGGCTGTGGTGGGCTGTGGTGGGATGGGACGGGCCGTGGTGGTCCCGGACGGGCTGTGGTGGGCCGTGGTGGGACGGGCCGGGCCGTGGTGGGCGGGGACAGGCCGTGGTGGGCCGTTCTGGGCCGTGGTGGGCCGTGATGTGCTGGAACGGGCTGTGGTGTGCCGGGACGGGCTGTGGTGGGCCGGGACGAGCTGTGGTGGGTCGGGACCGGCTGTGGTGTGCTGTGGTGGGTTCTGGTGAGCTGAGACGGGCTGCGGTGGGCCGGGACGGGCTGTGGTGGGTTGTGGTGAGCTGGGAAGGGCTGTGGTGGGGTGTGCTAAACTGGGACGGGCTTTGGTGGGCTGGGATGGTCGGTGGTGGGCTGTGTTGGGCCGGGACAAGCTGTGGTGGGCTGGGACTGGCTGTGGTGTGCTGTGGTGTGCTTGGACAGGCTGTGGTGGGCTGGGATGGGCTGTGGTGGGCTGTGGTGGGCTGTGGTCGTCTGCGACAGGCTGGGACGTGCTGTGGTGGGCTGAGACGTACTGTGGTGGGCTGTGGTGTGCTGTGGTGGGCTGGGACGGGCTGTGGTGGGCTGTGGAGGGCTGTTACAGGCCGTGGTGGGCTGTTGTGGGCTCTGGTAAGCTGGGACGGGCTCTGGCGGGCTGGGACGGTCTGTGATGAGCTGTGGTGGGCTGGGACGGGCTGTGGTGGGCTGGGAAGGGCTGTGGTGGGCTGGGACAGGCTGGTACGGGCTGGGACTGGCTGTGGTGGGCTGTGGTGGGCTGGGACGGGCCGTGGTGGGCTGGGACGGCCTGTGGTGGGCTGGGACAAGCTGTGGTGGGCTGTGGTGGGCTGGGACGGGCTGTGGTGGGCTGTGGTGGGCTGGGACGGGCTGTGGTGGGCTGGGACGGGCTGTGGTGGGCTGGGACAGGCTGGCACGGGCTGTGGTGGGCTGGTATTGGCTGGCACGGGCTGGGACGGGCCGTGGTGGGCTGGGACGGGCCGTGGTGGGCTGGGACGGGCCGTGGTAGGCTGGGACGGGCCGTGGTGGGCTGGGAAGGGCCGTGGTAGGCTGGGATGGGCTGTGGTGCGCTGGGACGAATTGTGGTGGGCTGGGACAGGATGTTGTGGTCCGGGTCGGGCTGTGGTGGGCTGGGACGAACTGTGGTGGGCTGGGACAGGCTGGGACAGGCTGGGACAGGCTGTGGTGGCCTGGGACATTCTATGGTGGGCTGTGGTGGGCTGTGGTGGGCTTGGACGGTCTGTGGTGGGCTGGGACATTCTGTGGTGGGCTGGGACGGGCTGTGGTGGGCTGGGACGGGCTGTGGTGGGCTGTGGTGGGCTGGGACGGGCTGTGGTGGGCTGGGACGGGCTGTGGTAAGCTGTAATGGGCTGCGGTGGACTGTGGTGGGCTGGGACGGGCTGTGGCGGGCCGTGGTGGGCTGTCGTGGGCCGTGGTGGGCTGTGGTGGGCTGGGACAGGCCGTGGTGGGCTGTGGTGGGCCGTGGTGGGCTGTGACGGGCCGTGGTGGGCTGTGGTGGGTTCTGGTGAGCTTGAGACGGGTTGTGGTGGGATGGGACGGGCTCTGGTGGTCTGGAACGGGCTGTGGTGGGCTGGGACGGGCTGGGACAAGCTGTGGTGGGCTGGAACGGGCTGTGGTTGGCTGTGGTGGGCTGTGGTGGGCTGGGACGGGTCATGGTGGGCTGGGACGGGTCATGGTGGGCTGGGACGGTTTGTGGTGGGCTGGGACGGTTTGTGGTTGGCTTGGACGGGCTGTGGTGGCCTGGGACGGGCTGTGGTGGGCTGGGACGGGCTGTGGTGGTCTGGAACAGGCTGTGGTGGGCTGTGGTGGGCTGGGACAAGCTGTGGTGGGCTGGAATGGACTGTGGTGGGCTGTGGTGGGCTGGGACGGGTTGTGGTGGGCTGGGACGGGCCGTGGTGGGCTGTGGTGGGCTGGGACAGGCCGTGGTGGGCTGGGACGAGACGTGGTGGGCTGTGGTGGGTTCTCGTGAGCTTGAGACGGGTTGTGGTGGGATGGGACGGGCTCTGGTGGTCTGGAACGGGCTGTGGTGGGCTGTGACGGGCTGGGAAAAGCTGTGGTGGGCTGGAACGGGCTGTGGTGGGCTGTGGTGGGCTGGGACGGGTCGTGGTGGGCTGGGATGGGCCGTGGTTAACTGTGGTGGGCTGTGACGGGCCATGGTGGGCTGGGACGGGCTGTGGTGGGCTGTGGTGGGTTCTGGTGAGCTTGAGACGGGCTGTGGTGGACTGGGAAGGGCAGTGGTGGGCGGGGACGGGCTCTGGTGGTCTTAAACGGTCTGTGGTGGGCTGGGACGGTCTGTGGTGGGCTGGGACGGGCTGTGGTGGGCTGGGATGGGCTGGGATGGGCTGTGGTGGGCTGGGACGGGCTGGGACGGGCTGTGGTGGGCTGGGACGGGCTGTGGTGTGCTGGGACGGGCTGTGGTGGGCTGGGACGGGCTGGGACGGGCTGGGACGGGCTGTGGTGGCCTGGGACTGGCTGTGGTGGGCTGGGACGGGCTGTGGTGGCCTGGGACTGGCTGTGGTGGGCTGGGACGGGCTGTGGTGGGCTGTGGTGGGTTGGGATGGGCTGTGGTGGGCCGTGGTGGGCTGGGATGGGCTGTGGTGAACTGTGGTGGGCCGTGGTGGGCTGGGACGGGTCGTGGTGGGCTGGGACGGGCTGTGGTGTGCTGGGACGGGCCGTGGTGTGCTGGGACGGGCTGTGGTGGGCGGGGACGGGCTGTGGTGGGTTGTCGTAGGTTCTAGTGAGCTTGAGACGGGCTGTGGTGGGCTGGGACGGGCTATGGTGGGCTGTGGTGGGCTGTGGAGGGCTGGGACGGGCTCTGGTGGTCTGGAACGGACTGTGGTGGGCTGGGACGGGCTGTGGTGTGCTGGGACGGGCCGTGGTGGGCTGGGACGGGCTGTGGTGGGCGGGGACGGGCTGTGGTGGGTTGTCGTAGGTTCTGGTGAGCTTGAGACGGGCTGTGGTGGGCTGGGACGGGCTATGGTGGGCTGTGGTGGGCTGTGGAGGGCTGGGACGGGCTCTGGTGGTCTGGAACGGACTGTGGTGGGCGGGGACGGTCTGTGGTGGACTGGGACGGTCTGTGGTGGCCTGGGACTGGCTGTGGTGGCCTGGGACGGGTTGTGGAGGGCTGTGGTGGGTTGGGACGGGCTGTGGTGGGCCGTGGTGGACTGGGATGGGCCGTGGTGAACTGTGGTGGGCCGTGGTGGGCTGGGACGGGTCGTGGTGGGCTGGGACGGTCCGTGGTGGGCCGTGGTGGGCTGTGGTGGGCCGTGTTGGGCTGGGTCGGGCTGTGTTGAGCTGTGGTAAGCTGTGGTGGGTGGGGACGGGCTGTGGTGAGCTGTGGTAGGTTCTGGT
The DNA here is from genome assembly GCF_023638135.1 of Falco biarmicus. NCBI lineage: Eukaryota > Metazoa > Chordata > Aves > Falconiformes > Falconidae > Falco > Falco biarmicus. The sequence continues at coordinate 779,364 of NW_026611851.1, read as the reverse complement.
GAGCTTGAAACGGGCTGTGGTGGGCTGTGACGGGCTGTGGTGGGCCGTGGTTGGCTGGGACGGGCTCTGGTGGTCTGGAACGGGCTGTGGTGGGCTGGGACGGGTTGTGGCAGGCTGGGACGGCTTGTGGCGGTCTGGGAAGGGCTGTGGTGGGCTGTGGTGGGCTGTGGCAGGCTGGGACGGGCTGTGGCGAGCTGGGACTAGCTGTGGCGGGCTGGAACGGGCTGTGGCGGGCTATGGCGGGTTGTGGCAGACCGTGGTGTACTGGGATGTGTTGTGGTAGCCTGGGATGGGCTGTGGTTCCTGTGACAGGCTGTGGTGGGCTGTGGTGGGCTATGGTGGGCTGTGGTGGGCTGGGACGGGCTGTGGTGGGCTGGGACCGGATGTGGTGGGCCGTGGTGGGCCGTGGTGAACTGTGGTGGGCTGTGGTAGGCCGTGGTGGGATGTGGTGGGCCGTGGTGGGCTGGGACGGGCCGTGGTGTGCTGTGGTGGGCCGTGGTGGTCTGGGACGGGCTGTGGTGGGCTGTGGTGGGTTCTGGTGAGCTTGAGGCGGGCTGTGGTGGGCTGTGACGGGCTGTGACGGGTTCTGGTGGTCTGGGACGGGCTGGGACGGGCTGTGGTGGGCGGGGACGGGCTGTGGTGGGCGGGGACGGGCTGTGGTGGGCTGGGACGGTCTGTGGTGGGCTGGGACGGGCTGTGGTGGGCTGGGACGGGCTGTGGTGGGCTGGGACGGGCTGGGACGGGCTGTGGTGTGCTGGGACGGGCTGGGATGGGCTGTGGTGGGCGGGGACGGGATGTGGTGGTCTGGAATGGACTGTGGTGGGCTGGGACATGCTGGGACAGGCTGGGACGGGCTGGGACGGGCTGTAGAGGGCTGGGACGGGCTGTGGTGGGCCGTGGCGGGCCGTGGTGGGCTTTTGTGGGCTGTGACGGGCGGTGGTGGGCTCTGGTGGGCTGTGGTGGGACTTGGCGGGCCGTGGTGGGCCGTGGTGGGCTGGGACGGGCTGTGGAGGGTTGTGGTAGGCTGAAATGAGCTGTGGTGGGCTGGGACGGACTGTGGTGGGCTGTGCTGGGCTGGGACGGGCTGTGGTGGGCTGGGACGGGCTGTGGTGGGCTGGGACGAGCTGTGGTGGGCTGGGACGGGCTGTGGTGTGCTGGGACGGGGTGGGATGGGCTGTGGTGGGCGGGGACGGGATGTGGTGGTCTGGAATGGACTGTGGTGGGCTGGGACATGCTGGGACGGGCTGTGGCGGGCTGGGACGGGCTGTGGTGGGCTGGGACGAGCTGTGGTGGGCTGGGATGGGCTGTGGTTTGCTGGGATCATGTGTGATGGGCTGGGACGGGCTGTGGTGGGCTGTAGTGGGCTGTGGTACGCTGGGACGTGCTGGGACGGGCTGGGACGGGCTGTGGTGTGCTGGGACGGGGTGGGATGGGCTGTGGTGTGCGGGGACGGGCTGTGGTGGTCTGGAATGGACTGTGGTGGGCTGGGACATGCTGGGACGGGCTGTGGCGGGCTGGGACGGGCTTTGGCTGGCTGTGGTGGGTTGTGGTGGGCTGGGATGGGCTGTGGTGGGCCGTGGCGGGCCGTGGTGGGCTGTAGTGGGCTGTGACGGGCGGTGGTGGGCTCTGGTGGGCTGTGGTGGGACTTGGCGGGCCGTGGTGGGCCGTGGTGGGCTGGGACGGGCTGTGGAGGGCTGTGGTAGGCTGAAATGAGCTGTGGTGGGCTGGGACGGACTGTGGTGGGCTGTGCTGGGCTGGGAAGGGCTGTGGTGGGCTGGGACGGGCTGTGGTGGGCTAGGACGAGCTGTGATGGGCTGGGATGGGCTGTGGTTTGCTGGGATCATGTGTGATGGGCTGGGACGAG
>NW_026611851.1:167500-170000 GCF_023638135.1 Falco biarmicus | reverse complement strand
CAGCTGTGCATGGCATGTACATAACCCTAACCCTAACCCTAACCCTAACCTTAAACCTAACCCTAACCCTAAGAGGCCTAACCCTAAACGCAACTCTAAACCTCAGCTGTGCATGGCATGTACGTAACCCTAACCCTAACCCTAACCCTAACCCTAACCCTAACCCTAATCCTGACCCTAAGCGGCCTAACCCTTGACGGAACTCTAAACCTCAGCTGTGCATGGCATGTACCTAACCCTAACCCTAACCCTAACCCTAAACCTAACCCTAACCCTGACCCTAAGAGGCCTAACCCAAAACGGAACTCTAAACCTCAGCTGTGCATGGCATGCAGTTAACCCTAACCCTAACCCTAACCCTAACCCTAACCCTAACCCTAACCTTAACCCTAACCCTAAGAGACCTAACCCTAAACGCAACTCTAAACCTCAGCTGTGCATGGCATGTACGTAACCCTAACCCTAACCCTAACCCTAACCCTAACCCTAACCCTAACCCTAATCCTGACCCTAAGGGGCCTAACCCTTGACGGAACTCTAAACCTCAGCTGTGCATGGCATGCAGTTAACCCTAACCCTAACCCTAACCCTAACCCTAACCCTAATCCTGACCCTAAGCGGCCTAACCCTAAACGCAACTCTAAACCTCAGCTGTGCATGGCATGTACGTAACCCTAACCCTAACCTTAACCCTAACCCTAACCCTAACCCTAACCCTAACCCTAACCCTGACCCTAAGAGGCCTAACCCAAAACGGAACTCTAAACCTCAGCTGTGCATGGCATGCAGTTAACCCTAACCCTAACCCTAACCCTAACCCTAACCCTAACCCTAACCCTAACCTTAACCCTAACCCTAAGAGGCCTAACCCTAACCGCAACTCTAAACCTCAGCTCTGCATGGCATGTACATAACCCTAACCCTAACCCTAACCCTAACCCTAACCCTAACCCTGACCCTAAGAGGCCTAACCCAAAACGGAACTCTAAACCTCAGCTGTGCATGGCATGCACTTAACCCTAACCCTAACCCTAACCCTAACCCTAAACCTAACCCTAATCCTGACCCTAAGGGGCGTAACCCTTGACGGAATTCTAAGCCTCAGCTGTGCATGGAATGCAGTTAACCCTAACCCTAACCCTAACCCTAACCCTAACCCTAACCCTAACCCTAACCCTAATCCTGACCCTAAGCGGCCTAACCCTAAACGCAACTCTAAACCTCAGCTGTGCATGGCATGTACGTAACCCTAACCCTAACCCTAACCCTAACCCTAACCCTAACCCTAACCCTAACCCTGACCCTAAGAGGCCTAACCCAAAACGCAACTCTAAACCTCAGCTGTGCATGGCATGCAGTTGACCCTAACCCTAACCGTAACCCTAACCCTAACCCTAACCTTAACCCTAACCCTAAGAGACCTAATCCTAAACGGAACTCTAAACCTCAGCTGTGCATGGCATGCACGTAACCCTAACCCTAACCCTAACCCTAACCCTAACCCTAACCCAGACTCTAAGAGGCCTAACCCAAAACGGAACTCTAAACCTCAGCTGTGCATGGCATGCACTTAACCCTAACCCTAACCCTAACCCTAACCCTAACCCTAAACCTAACCCTAAACCTAACCCTAATCCTGGCGCTAAGGGGCCTAACCCTTGACGGAATTCTAAGCCTCAGCTGTGCATGGCATGTACATAACCCTAACCCTAACCCTAACCCTAACCCTAACCCTAACCCTAACCCTAACCCTAATCCTGACCTTATGGGGCCTAACCCTTGACGGAATTCTAAGCCTCAGCTGTACATGGCATGTACATAACCCTAACCCTAACCCTAACCCTAACGCTAACCCTAACCCTAACCCTAACCCTAAGAGGCCTAACCCTTGACGGAACTCTAAACCTCAGCTGTGCATGGCATGTACCTAACCCTAACCCTAACCCTAACCCTAACCCTAACCCTAACCCTAACCCTAACCCTAACCCTAAGAGGCCTAACCCTTAACGCAACTCTAAACTTCAGCTGTGCATGGCATGTACCTAACCCTAACCCTAACCGTAACCCTAACCCTAACCCTAACCCTAACCCTAACCCTAATCCTGACCCTAAGCGGCCTAACCCTAAACGGAACTCTAAACCTCAGCTGTGCATGGCATGTACGTAACCCTAACCCTAACCCTAACCCTAACCCTAACCCTAACCCTAACCCTGACCCTAAGAGGCCAAACCCAAAACGGAACTCTAAACCTCAGCTGTGCATGGCATGCAGTTAACCCTAACCCTAACCCTAACCCTAACCCTAACCCTAACCCTAACCTTAACCCTAACCCTAAGAGGCCTAACCCTAAACGCAACTCTAAACCTCAGCTGTGCATGGCATGTACGTAACCCTAACCCTAACCCTAACCCTAACCCTAACCCTAAATCTAACCCTAATCTTGACCCTAAGGGGCCTAACCCTTGACGGAACTCTAAACCTCAGCTGTGCATGGCATGT